>NW_007361604.1:0-2139 GCF_000149035.1 Colletotrichum graminicola M1.001
CTAATAATAAGTAAATTCCTTCTTTTTTCTTTTAATTTTCTTTAGTACTAGGTTATTCTTTTTCTCGCTTTAATTAGGGGCTTTTTTTACTTATTACTATATTAACTTACCGTTTATTTTCGTAGAGTAATCCTTTCTTCGGTTGCGGTTTTAATAATAGTAATAATTATCTAAGTAACAAACTAGCTATTCTTTATAAAAGCTACCTTCTTTTTTATACACTATTAAACCTAATCTGTCCTGCTTTATTATAATTACTACTTAAAATTACATACTATACTATATACCTACTAAACCTAAGACTAATTACTTTTCTTTCTTTACTACTAAACCCTACTATAATATCTTCTATTAGCCTAATCTCTTCTTCCTTATAGAACTATAGTAGTATAGCTACCTAGATCTAGTGCCCTTATACTATATATAACTTTAAGAATAACTTATATAACTATATAGGACGTTAGTAATTAAACAGACTGATTAGATTTAAGACTACACTACTAGCTATAACTAAAAAAGCTTAAAACTCCTAATTTATTAATCTTAGTATAAATAACTACTTTAGCTACTAGACTTAGGTATACCTATAAGTAGTACTTATTTAAAATAGTTTTATACGCTTTATTCTAACTAAACTTAATATATATTTTCCTAACTAGCTCTTTTAAGAGGATATAAATTAGTTCTTATAATAGTAACTAGTAGTCTTTATAATCTAGGACAGCTACTAAGAATAATAAGGCTAAAGCTACTAAAAAGTAAAAGCTATCCTCTTTAATTACTATAACCTTTAGGGTTAACTACTCTAAAGAGATTAAATAAAAAAGGATAAGATTACTATAGCGTTAGAGGTTATAACTTAGGACTTATTACTAGTCTATAATATTATAGTAGTTCTAATTAGCTAGAAATATTTTACTAATCTAAACGTTACCTTAGTTTTAGTCCTTTAGTTACCTACTACCTATAAAGTAATTAAGACTTTTATATACCTAGTCCTCTTTTTACTATTTATTAATTATCTTAAATACTTTATAAGAATAATTATTAACTAATAAGATAGTATAGTCTATTAGTATAACCCTCTTTAAGAGGTAAGCTAATCTAAGGTAATCTTTATTAATAATATCCTAGCGCTCTAAAGATTCTACTAAGATATAAAGGCCTTACTATATATTAAGAATCTAATTAACGCTAGTACTTATATTATTAATATAGCCTAATAGCCTAGCTTATAGAAGTGTAGTCTCTATGTTTTAAAATAGTTCTAAATAGTAGTCTAGTATAGTAAATTATACCTAACTAAGAACCTTATTTTCTAAAGTAATAAAATAAAAAATACACTAAGTAATTAAATATATATATACTAGATTTAGTAAATTAGCTATAAGTTTTACTATAAAGGTAACTAAGTTAATAATACTATATATAATACTTTAGGAATATATCTTAAAGACGTCTATAGTTAATATAAAACATTTATATAAAGGTATTAGTAGGCACTAAATTAGACTATATAATTATTAAGAAGCTATATTTAAGGCTAGGCTTTATAACGTTAATTAAATAAAGTATACCTACTAATCCTTAGATCTTTAGCTTATATTATTATTAATTAGTTACTAGCTAGAGATAGCACTTACTACTTAGACTATTACTAGGCTTTATACCTTAAAACCTATCTAATTAGTCTGCCTTAGTAATAAACACTATTAAAAAAGGTCTAATTCTAAGCACACTCCTATAAGTCTTATACCTTTTAGTTAAATATTACTAGTTACCTTATAACTAATTCCTTAGACGCTTAATATAACGCTATAATTAAAAAGACTTACGTATTTACTTATAAACCTATATTTACTTTCTACCTTATTTAGGCTAACTTTATTATTAGTTACTAGAACTAGGCCTCTAGCTTAGGTTTTACTTAAAATTAAAGACGTTATAGAGGAGAACCCTCTAAATTAGGCTTAACTACTCTAAAAACCCTTATTAATTAAGTAATATAAAAGCTTATAGCTAAAAAAGATAACTTCTTAAGATTTAAACTTATAGTTAGGATAAGTAAATTATAAGTTAACACTTAGTAAGTTAGAGCTTAATTAGTAAGAAGCTAATAAGTTACTTTAATAAAAGGCT
>NW_007361605.1:0-2127 GCF_000149035.1 Colletotrichum graminicola M1.001
TAGGAATATATCTTAAGGATGTCTATAGTTAATATAGAAATATTATATAAAGGTATTAGTAGGCACTAAATTAGACTATATAATTATTAAGAAGCTATATTAAGGCTAGGCTTTATAGCGTTATTTAAATAAAGTATACTAACTAATCTTTAGATCTTTAGTTTATATTATTAAAAATTACTTACTAGCTAGAGATAGCGCTTACTACTTAGACTATTACTAGGCTTTATACCTTAAAACCTACCTAATTAGTCTACCTTAGTAATAAACACTATTAAAAGAAGTTACTAGAACTAGGCCTCTAGCTTAGGTTTTACTTAAGATTAAAGACGTTATAGAGAAGAACCCTCTAACTTAGGCTTAACTGCCTTAGAAACCCCTATTAATTAAGTAAAGTAAAGACTTATAGCTAAAGGAGATAACTTCTTAAGATCTAAACTTATAGTTAGAATAAGTAAATTATAAGTTAACACTTAGTAGGTTAAAGCTTAATTAGTAAAAAGCTAATAAGTTACTTTAATAAGAGGCTATAAATTACTATTATTAACTACTATACTACTAAAATAAGCTTTTTAAGAAACTAGTAATTAATAACTATATATAAAAGAAGTAAGTTAATTAATATAATAACCTAATTAATAAGTTAGCTTATATAACCTCTATATATACGCCCTAAGTACTACTATTATTAAGCTAGGATTAGGAGGGCTAGGATTAGGAGGATATAGGGCTTTAATAGGATTACGTAAAGGAGGTATATAAGCAGGAGGTAGAAGCTAAGAAGAAGAATAAGAAGAAGGGCTAATACTAATTTACTATAAAGGTAGTTATATAAAGGCTAATCTTAAGGATAATTTCTCCCTAAGAGGACTTATAAAGAAGAAATTAGGGGATAATTAAAGCAGGGTAGGGCGATTAGCCTAGAGCGAGGTAGTATATATACTTAATTAGAAGATCCTAATCCTAATTAAGTATAAAGATATAAGTTAGTATTAATAGGTTTAAAAGTAAATACGTATAATTTATCCTTTATACTTATACCTACCTTCTAATTAAACTAAAGCCTCTCTATAATTTACCTCTAATTATAATAATATAAGATAATTAGGAGTAATTACCTACCTAATTAGGGTATAATTATACTTAATCCTATAGTTTAATACTTATAATTAATGTTAATTCTAGACTAATTAAGACGATTTATACACTAATTAGTAAGGAATCTTATGTTACTTTTAGTAGTTATAGTGTTCTATATAGTCACTACACCGCAAGAGTCCTTATACCCTACGCGCTTTTAATATTAACTATATACTTTAGTAAGTAATTAATTAATAGCCTATTAATATATAAAAAACTATATAACTAAGTAACTTTTTATACTATTACTTATAAAAACCTATATAAGGAAGTATTACCTAATCTAACTATAGAAAGTAGTAATATCTTTATATTTAATAACTAGTATTTAGTGTTAATCTTTTAAGGAATTATACCTAACACTAGTATAGCTAAGGTATCTATAGCTAGCTAATAGTAGTACCTTACCCTTAAAAAACACTTTAGTAAGGGGATCCTACTAGATACTACCTATACTAGTAAAGTAATAATTTACTTTAGTAGTAAAGATTACTATAAATCCCTTAGTATAATTTATATACTTATACTAATTAGTAAGCTTATTTTTTATATAATAATAAGTAATACTTTATTTCTTTTTTACCTATAGGATATAAATTACTATAGTATAAAATTTAATAACCTTACTAACTAGCTTATTAAGGATAAGATTATTATACTTATTACCTAAAAATAAGACTATATATAAATACTTTTAGATCTACTTAAGAGCACTATTATAAAGTAGTACTTAATAGATAGTAAATTACACTAGATTTACTATTTATTTAGCTACCTATTAGTAAATTACCTATATAAGCTACTTAAATAAGCTAGTAAATTAACCTCCCTTACTACGCTTAAAGAGATTAATAAGTATTACTACTACTACTAACTTAACGTAAAGGCGCCTAGCTGCTTTAGATTTACGCTATATAATAACTATAAATTTAACTATAAGATTATTATTAATATAATGTACTTAGATAGTAATAAGCCTATACTTTA
>NW_007361606.1:0-2124 GCF_000149035.1 Colletotrichum graminicola M1.001
ATAAGTCCTACTAAAATAAACAGGTTAGTTAGTAAAAGTAGTATAGAAATATAGTAACTTACTTAAAGCTTAATTAGAAGACTAAAATACTTATAGTTTAAGGTAAGCTCCTAAATAGTAATATAGCTTAAGTTTATAAGGCTAATACTTATTAAAAGGTTAGTAATATAATTAGTAGTATAGACCTAAGAGGATAAAATATATAAAATAGCATCTTAAATATATAAATATTAGAGGTTAGTTAGCTTATAGTTAGTAATAAGTAAGTATAAATATATAAAATAATTCTAGGTCTCTTAGACTACTTCTTAAAGCTTATTAAAAACCTAAAAAAGTGTTAATAATAGTAAAGAATTATAAAAAGTTAGTAAAAATATACTATAAAATATTTCTTTTTATTAATAGTATAGATTATATACTTAGTAATATAGGCCCCTTGGTAATAAAAAAGGACCTAATATTATAATAAAGCTACTTAAGATAATTAACATAAGGCGTACTACCTTTAAGGCTATTAAAGCCTTTCTCCTTATTATAAAGAAGCTAAAAGATATTTATAATATAAATAATAATGCTTATAATTATAAAACCTTTACTATAAAGATAAAAGAAATAACTAAGAAAAAAGTAAAAAACTTACTAAAAAAAAGAAATTAGTAAAAAGGTAGTAGAGACTTAGTAACAAGAGTTTAAATAAAAGAAAAGTAAAAAAAGTAAAGAAAATCAAATAATAAACACTTAGTAAAACTATAATAAAAACAAAAAGTAATAAAAATAAGTTTTTATATAAATAAAAATAAAAAAAAAGTTCTTATATAAAAAAAACCTAAAAAGTATTTATACTTAAGGAGAGAAAAAGTACTTATATAACTATATAATAAATAGTTACTAAGATAAAAAAAAATATAAAGTAAAGTAAATAAAAGTAAGGTATATATAAAAAAATAATTATAATAATAATAAAGCTATAATATAAAAGTAGAATTTTTTATACCTAAAGGATAAGTCTAAAAAAAACTAATAAATAGTAATAATAATATAAAAAAGACTTTAATAAAGGAGAATAAGATAATAAAAGTAACTACTTAGTAAAATAATACTAAGTATAAAAGTATTTATAATACTAAAAAAAGGCCTTAACTAGCTAGGTTAATAATTAGTTAGTAATAGGTTACTAAAGTAGGACTACTAAAGAATATAAAATATATAGCTATAATAGAACGCTATAAATAATAAAGCCTTAGAAGGCCTTAGGGACTAAGGCCTTAGGAAGGGGGATAATTATAAGGGTGTTAAGACAAGGGTTACGTAGAAACTACAGCAGGACCTTAGTAATACGTTAGTAACTATTTACCTATTTAGTCTAGGCTAGAGGGGGAAAATCTTAGACTCTCTAGTAAAAAGTCTAGTTAATAGAATAGACCTACTTTCTATACCCTTCCTAGTTAAGGCACTTAGCTACGTACCTTTATAACTAGTAATACTCTTATAAAACTTATAATCTATTACTTACTTCTTAAATCCTCTAATTCTTAGTGTAGTAGTTATAATTATCTCTTTATTTCATATTATAAGTAACTTATTTTTTACTACCTTATAGATATATAATATAACTATAAAGTGCTTTAAGTAATTAATTTATACTCTATAGCTAGTAAAATAGTTATATAATTCTATAGTAACTTTATAAGGTAGTAGCTTAAAATTATTAATTAACTATTCTCTAAAGTTATCTTATACTTTCTTATAGAGGATTCTATATAGATTATTATAACGGATCGACAAAAGCCCAACTGGATGAGAATAGAGGTCAAACTGAAATACTGGTTCCTGACGCACACGAGCCAGGATGACGTGCGTGACTGCCAGGTGATGGGTTTACTAGCAGGCCTGACCGGATCAAGAGGCGTTTCTTTACTTAGTAATTATAAGATCTTATAGTAACTCTATAATATAGTCTTTTTACTATTAGGTAGTAATAATATAATTTTTAAGCCCTTTAGGTACTTTATAGGCGCTCTAGATTACCTCTACTTACTTAGTAGCGTTAGGTAGTAGTACGTATTTAGGGTAATTTCCCTCTTATTCTTAGGCTTTAGCCGCCTTATAGGCGCTACTTACTAG
>NW_007361607.1:0-2122 GCF_000149035.1 Colletotrichum graminicola M1.001
GGTGCTAGTTCTGCGTGAAGAGGCGAGGCTGTCCCGACCTAGGTAAGGCTACCGGTGCCTATGGATACACACATAATGGACTCTCAGACATCTGTACACGCCTCATCACAATTGGAGAATAAAAGAATACCCGATTTATCATATCGATGAGTATTGTTGTATAGATCTAAAAAAACGACCATACGTTCGCAGCCACAGAAGCCGCCAACCCCACGTAGAGTCAAGACGGGTCTATACTAGACTCGGAGAAATCAATCCGTTCAGCATGTTAACTCTCCGCCGCTTCGAGATGCAAGATATTATAAATCCCTTAAGTCATTCGCGGGCGCCGAGCAGGATTCGGCGAATCTTGGAAAGCTATCGTATAAGTATAGTAGTATATATTTATTTAAGAGGGTGCTTTTTTTATATATCCCTTTTTATATATATATATACTTTATATTAATTAAGAAAGCCTTCTTAGTTTAACTTATATATTTATACCTATTTTAAGAGGATTAGTTTTATAGTAACTTTATCTTAGTTTACTACCTTCTAGGCTTTTATCTCTTCTAGCTTATAGATCTTAGTAACTATTACGTTTATAAATAATATATATCTTACTAAAGGAAGTAATTTAAACTCCTTTTAATTATTTAGTAGTAAAAGTAACTTACTTATATACTCCTTTTTAGTTAGGTTTTAGGTTTTCTAAATATACTTTAGCTAGATTATTATTATTATAAATAGTTTAGTAACTTATATACTTTTTATTAATTACTTTCTGTTTATTTAGTATAAAGGTATTAAAGAATTTATCTTAGCCTTATCTAAAGTAAGTAAAAGCTAATAAAAAGCTAGTGTTCTTTATATTAAACTAGCTATTTACTAATAATTTAGGTAGTAAGCTATATAGGTAATAGCTTTATTAGGTTAAGGTAATATAGTTTAGCTTATTCTAGTTATATACTACCTAATCTTACTCTAAATTAGTGTAGCTAGTTAATATAAGGTTTAAATATAGTGTCTTATATATTATCTTACCCCCCTTATTTAAAGGTATATCTATTTAGATAATAATTTTATTTTTAACTACTTAATCTTAGTAGTTAACTTCTTTATTTTTAAGTAAGCCTTTATTTACTATTAATTAGTCTATAATAATAAGTGTTACTTTTAGTGCTTATTTCTAGACGTCTTTAGGTTTAGGTGTTAGTTTAGGAGTTAATAGCTACCCTCCTTACTAGATATAGCCTAAATAATTATTTATAGATATATTTTTACTTAGTTTAGCTGTTCTAAGTATAAGAGTAAGTAGTAAAGGCTACTAAGTTAGGTGTTTCTTTTATAGTATTAGTGCTATATTAATTACCTTTATAATACTTAAGGTATAGAACTTAGGCTTATTTAGAGTTAATAGGTCCTAGATATTATTTATAATTCTATAGGCCTCCTCCTTTAGGATAGCCTACTTAGTGTTATCTTTTATATAAAACTAACTTTTATTAAATATAATGTTATATATAATAATAACCTACTAAAGTAAGGGAATTTACACTTAGTATAAGTTATAAGTATTCTAAATATATCCTATAAGGTACCTAATATAGCCTCTAGGTTCTACCTTAAAGCGTTATCTTCTTATATCTTTCTTTTTATCTCTCTAAAGAGGGTACACTTAGTAGCTATATATATAAAGCTATTCTTACTAAGGTTATAAGTCTTAGCTAAGGTTTACTTAGTACTAAGGTTACTACTAGTAGAAATATTATTTAAACTATTTTTTTTTCTTAATTAGTAAAAGCTAGGTGTTTTACTTATAGGGGCTAATATTATAAAAGTAGATTCTAGTTATTATAGCCTTAACCTATAGCTTAGGGGGAAAGTTAGCCTTAGAGAGTATCTTAATACCTTAGGTTATTACTTTCTACCTAGCCCTCTTAGCACTATTATTTAGCTTCTTTATATATAGAGGTGTAGTCTTAACCTTAATCCCTTTATCTTAGGTCTACTTTTAGAAAGTAGTATTACTATTAATTACTATTATAAAGTAATCTATATCCTAGCGTATTTTATATAAGGTAAGGCCTTAATACTAATAGACCTATAATTTAAATACCTATAGAACTTAAAAAACACTCTT
>NW_007361608.1:0-2115 GCF_000149035.1 Colletotrichum graminicola M1.001
ATAAATATACCTAAGGTACTAATATAAAATAGTTTCTAAGTACTACTTAACCTTACTATATTTAACTACCTTTATACTATAACCTATAAGTTTAGTAAGAAGATATTACTAATCTTAGGACATACTAAGTATAAGGCTTACTACTAGGCCTAAGTACTATTATAAACTTTTATAATATATAACTAAGGCCTACTAATAGCTATTATTAGTAATTATAATCCTAAATTTATATTAGCTATCTAAGTAGGAATATTTAACACCCTAAAAGTAAAGCTACTTATCTTTATAGTATACTACCTCTAGACTAATAGTTAAAGTAAAAAGACTAACTAAATAGTTAAGATTACTATTTACTTTTATATATATACTAACCTAGATATACTATAGATTAATATACTCCTAGCGCTATAACACTTACTTAATAACTTACTTATAGTTAAAATAAGGCAGTTACTAAATAAGCTAGTCCTTAGATTTTACCTATAAATAGTACTAAAATATATTAGTACTAAGGGACTACTAATAGAGTCCCTAGACGTACTACACTAGACTTACTAATCTAAAGCTTTAGCTTTAATTAACGCAGTAGAATTAATATAAAAGAAGTAATATAACTATTACTATTACCTTATAGACTTTACTATTAGTAATAAGGTATTCCTTTAACTTAGTAAAAGCTACTTACTACCTAGTAAGCCTAAGAGGAAGTAGTCTCCCTAACGCGTAGGCCTTTTCTAGATTACCTATATAGTTAGGCCTAGTGCCTATAAACTTAACTTACTACTATAATAGAGAGTACACCTAGTAGTATTAACTATATAGCTATAAAAAGTACCTATAGGTAAAGATCTTTTTAGTAAGCAGTAGTTACTACTAAAACTAGCTAAAGTTAATAGTATAGAGGAGTATAATATTAAATAAATTATAAGATAAAGGATTAACTAGAGAAAGAATTAGCTATTAGTTAAATATTTTATTAAGTAGAAGGGGTACTTACTAGTAAATAATATATAGAAGCCTTATAAGAATCTTATACTAAACGCTTGTAACCTAGTAAAGGAATATAAGAAAAGTAACCTTATTAACTAGAGTTTAGAATATATAAAGAAATAAGGCTAGAAACTAGCCCTAGAGGAATTCCTCTAGAACCCCTTACTAATAATACCTAAATTATTATAATCCTTCCTAATAACGTAGGGTAATACTTAGCCTTATACTATTATTCTTAATAACACTTTTATTTTCTAATCTTCTTTTTAATAAAAAGGAATAATACCTTTAATACGCTAACACTCTCTTTTTGTTAAATTATATAATAGCGTAGTAAAAAAAGACCTAAATAACTATATATTATTAATAGTTAAAGGAAATAAAAGGAGTAACTATCTAAAATAGGTAACTACACCTACTTTACTTACACCTATAGTTAATAGCTAGAGGATATTTTAACTTACTTACCTATAACTACTATTTTTTTTATTTTTTTAACCTATCTAACTTATTACTTTTCTTTATAATTTACTACTACTTTTTATATTATAATTTACCTCTACTTTCTATAACGCTAGCAGTAGTTAAAGCTAATTATAAGTATAACATATAATCTTATAATTACACTATTAAGAAAACCTAAAGCTTTATAAGTAATTTTAACCTATATAAAGATATCCTTAACTAAGACACCTTTAATTTTAATAAATTTATTAATAAGGATATTAATAATAATAAGATATCTAAATATATTAACTACTCTACTTAGGCTAGCGCTACTAGTAATTAGCAGCTTATAGAAGAGTATAGTAGTAGCGCTATAAGACCTAGCTTTACCTCTATTAATCCCTTAGCCTAAGATAATAACTAACTAGACACTAGTATAGGTAGTATAGGTAAGAAAAGCTAAAATAATAAGGCTGCTATAAAGGACCCTAACTATAGTAATAAGGACGCTAGTAATAAGGATTTTAGTCTTAACTTTAATAATAATAAGGTAAGCAGTAAGAACTCTAAGGTATCTAAAGTCCTAACTAAGGAAATTAAGCTCCTAGATAATATTTATAATAAGACTAAAGAGGCTAATAAATATATCTAGTAAAAGAAAACAGTTAAGAATAGGAG
>NW_007361609.1:0-2113 GCF_000149035.1 Colletotrichum graminicola M1.001
CTTAAAGTCTTTAATAATAGTATCTTTAGTAGATAAGTTAGTAAAGGTATTAATAATATCTTTAGTAATAATATTACATACGTTTACAGTACACCTAATATTAAAAATATTACTATTATAACTTAATTTATAGTTATTAATAATATTAGATAAAAAGGTATTATTATTAGCGCTATTATCTCTAGTAAAGCTAACATATAAAGTTAGTATTTAATTTCTAACTTAGGGTAATTAATAACTTAAAGACTATTAAACATATTAATATAATAATATTTAATATTTACCTTATAACTCTATTAAAGGGAATATTATATATTTCTATAATATTAGACTTAAATACTTTACTAGGATATAAACCTGTATATACGTTATCTAAAGCTTTAAATTCTATAACTATAATTAGTATGTATTAAAGTATTATTATATAGATAACATAAATCAAAATACCTAGGATTTTATAATGTAACATAAAGCTAGTATTAATAAAGGTGTCTATAACACCTAAATAGCTCTTAGAATCTATAGAAGTCCAGACGTCTAGTTGTAAAGATATACAACTATAGTTATTAAAGTAGTTACTTAAGTAATATACTATAGTATCTTTAGTAGTATTAAATAAAGTATTAATACTACTAATAACTTTACTATAATATAACTTAGGACTGTTACTATAGTAGTTAGAAAGAAATTAGTAATATTATTTAATTTAAAACCTTTATTATTGAATTTAAATTACTTACAGATTAAAGTATTCTAATAGATTATTAAAGTCTTTAGAAGTAATAATATAGAAAGATAGGTTATTATTTATTAAAAACTTATTATAATTAATAACTGCTGTTTCTAGTTTAAAAATAGTATTTAAAAGTTAAGGCCTTTTAAAATTACTATTAATAGAACTATTACTTATAAAGCTATTAATATTAGCTTAACTTATTCTAGTATTTCTACTATTAATCTAGTCTTTTGCTAGAAGTAAGTTAGTAAAGTAATTATTTAAAAGTAAATTCTTAAATATATTAATATTACATATATTAATATATATGTAACTTACTAGATATCTTAAAAGGGTCTTCTTCTTCTTCTTCTTTAATATTTATATTAGGGTGCTTATGTTTATAATATACTTAACCTACACTAGCCTAAAATCTATTTGCTTTAGATTTAAAGCTAAAGTTATAGTTAGGTATATTATATTTACATATAATTTCCCTAGGTTTATTATAATTAATAGTAGTTAAATTATAAGTAAATAACTTATTTACTATAATATAGAAACTAGTAGGCTTAATAATATAGTTGAGACTATTTTCTAAAGTATCTTTATATTAATTTGTTTTTCTTTTAATTTATTTATGAAAGAATTAGTTATAAGTTAAGAAGAGGCTTTGCTATCTGTTATTTTAGAAGAGCTTTTGTAGAAGGAAAAGGAATCGTTAGAGGCTGCTATTTTTTTAATATTGTTTTATATTTTAATAATAATCTTTATATTTTAATAATATCTTTCGTATTTTAAGAATATTCTTTTATTTTAATAATATTCTTTATATTTTTATAATATCTTAAAAACTTTAATAAAGTATTTAAAAAGCAAAGTAATAAATAATATAAAGTAAAGTTATTTCTTAAACTAGTAAGTAAATAATATCTTAAATAAATATAGGTTATAATATAGTTAGTTAGTTCCTATAGTATATAAAATTAGTATAAGGTAAAGATAAATTCTAAGTTTTTAAAAGGTTAAAATATATCTTATATATACTATTTTTAAAATATATTAATAATAATAAATATAGTTATAGTTATAACTATAGTTATAGTTATAGTTATAGTTATAGTTATAGTTATAGTTATATAAGGTACTTTTAATACCTTTAACATATAATATATCCCTAGGGTACTTATTAATAACTTAAATATATAATTTATTTTTAAAGTAAACTCTTTAAAATACTTACTTTATTAATATCTAAGTTATATAATATATCTCTAGGGTACTTCTTTCTAGAATACTAACTTTATTAATATTAAAGTTATTCCATATCTCCCTAAGGTACTTCTTTTTAGAAAATCTACTTTATTAATATCTTAATATCTCGATAGGGTATCTTTT
>NW_007361610.1:0-2104 GCF_000149035.1 Colletotrichum graminicola M1.001
TAAGTCTTTAGCTTATATCTAAAAGGAGGGTGCTTTATTAATTAGAAGTAAGGTTTTAAGTAAGGGTTATTATTTTAGCGTTAAATACTAAAAAGCTATCTTTATTAGTAGATTAGGCTATCTTAGTAATAGGGGGAAAGTATAGAGGAGTTTAGGAGTAGTATTAGCTAATATATAACTAAGCCTAAAATAAAGAAATAAGGAGGAGAGGCTAGGCTAAGGTCTAGTAAGGAAAAAAAGGTTTAAGATATTATACTTCTATCTCTAGAGAAAGTAAAAGTAACCTTTAAATAGTGTTATAGTAGTAATACTATATTAGTTAGATATATAACTATATTTCTTATTATAAGAATTTAAAAGTAAAAAAAAAAAAATTACTTTAAGGGGCTAGTAGTCCTACTAGCTATTATATAGCTATTTATTTTATTTATAAGTTACTTAATAGTTCTTATAACTAGAGGTTCTTATTTCTTACCTTTTAGTAGGTCCTTTAGTACTATAGGGTTTACTAGCTACTAGGGTATAAGTATACTAACTACTAAGGCTTAGGGCCTTAGCTACTAAGGCGTAGTGTACTAACTACTATAGCTATAGCGCACTTACTACTAAGGCGTAGGGCACACTAGCTACTAAACTACACTATAACCTTATTCCTGTCTGTATATCCCCTATATAACCCCTCTAGCTATAATAGAGTTAAAGGCCCTTAGGGGTAGCGTAACCTTATTACTAAGCTCCTTACTAACACCTTATATAATATATAATCTTTTTTATACTATAAACCTTATTACCTTACTATAAAGCTAACACTTTACCTTAAACGCTATTTCCTTAAGGAAACTAAAAAGATCTAGTAGACTACTTTTTTATAACTCTCTCTAGAGCCTAGCCTTCTACTCCTTAATAAATAGTCCTAGTAGCCTTTTTATTTTACTATAAAGTAGTTTAATAAGGTCTTTAACCTTATTTAATAGGTTATTAGGGCTAATTACTAGCTATTAATAGCACTTCTTTAATAATAAGACTATACCTATTAATAGTAAGAAACTTAAGGTCCTTAATTTAATTTACTATTTTATTTACTTTAATAACTATCTTTTTTTTAAAGTAAAGCGTCTTTCTAAACTACAGCCTCTTACTATACCTTAAGTAATTAATTATCCTCTCCTCCTTTTAGTAAGATTCTAAACCTACTAATTCCTAGCGACCTAGAACTAACCTTTAATACCTTCTTTAATTAAGTTAATACCTTTACTAAAGCTTATAGATTTAGTATTATAAAGTAATGTAAATACTAGGCTTATAGCTAGGTTATATATTATACTATTTAATAATAATTAGTTTAGTAAGCCTAGGCCTATAGAATATACTAGTATTTAAAAGCGTAAGTCCTAAAAGAATAGCTATAAATAGTAAATAATTATAAAGGCTCTTAAAGAAGAGAAATAGCTGTTATATTATTATTAAGACTTTTAGTAAAGTTAGTATAGCTATAGTCTTAGCCTTAAGGTATTTATATACTTTTCTTATTATAAGCTTACTTAGCTTATAATAAAAGCTATTACTATAATAAGCTAATAGGTTAGTACTTAGGTATATAATATATATACTATTATTAAAAATTAGTTCTTAGATTCCTTATTTATATAATAAGATATTTATAATACTAAAGCTTATATAAACTAAAATAAGCTAAGTAAGTATTTATTAACTATAGCTTTA
Source organism: Colletotrichum graminicola M1.001 (assembly GCF_000149035.1). Classification (NCBI taxonomy): domain Eukaryota; kingdom Fungi; phylum Ascomycota; class Sordariomycetes; order Glomerellales; family Glomerellaceae; genus Colletotrichum; species Colletotrichum graminicola. Next base: position 1,723 of record NW_007361610.1, read on the forward strand.
ATTAAGTTATTTAATAAGTAAAGTATCTTATATATAGTAAAATAAGTAGAAAATAAGCTAGACTACCTTATTAGCTTTACTTAGACTTTTTTATACTATTTTTAAAAATAAAAGTAATTCCTTAAAGTAATTAGTTTTAATAACACCTATAATACTAATTACTTTAAACTTATACTTTTTTAGGCTACTAAGTAGACCTACCTTAGATTTATTTATAACGCTATATTTAGCCTTACTAATAATAAAAAACTAAAGGGCTTTTAGTTTCTTTTAGTTAGTATTTACTAACTTATAAACTAAAACTTAGTTTATTATTTTACTATAATAATTATACACTATAATAAGTAGAAAAAGGCTACACTTAATAAGTAGTTCTAAGAGT
>NW_007361611.1:0-2099 GCF_000149035.1 Colletotrichum graminicola M1.001
TTCCCACCCCTATAACCTATGAATAGCCGTGCGAGTATACATCATGCACCTAGATGGAAATGCCGTAGGAATTCTGTATCGGCAGAGCAGCTCTATGAGCAGATTTCTTAACTCCCCAGCGAATTATCACGATGTGCACCCCGAGACTAAAGAAGTACAAGTACCTTTACACGGCCGGAGGCCGCTCGAGGGCTTGGGCGTCTGAATGTTCCAGAGCCACTGTACGTAAAGAGGGGGCACACTCTTTAATCACAATGTTTACTGTCAGGATATTACTAATAATAATATATAAGCTTTTAGTACTACTATAAAGCTAAACGCTATATAATAAGCCTTAGGCTAGTTATACTAATAATTTATTAATAAATATAAAATAGTTAAGGAGAAGTACTTTAACCTCTAAATAAAAAGGTAGTAAGTAGTTTATATTTTAAACTAAGTGCTTTTAGACCTAAGGACTTATATACTTACTAAAAGGCTACTAGCTACTTACTAAAAGTTAAATAATATAGTAAAAAAAGTAAAAACACTTACTAAAACCTATATAAAAAAGGTATTAAGAGGATAGCTAAAGTAAGGTTAAAAAAAAAAAGCTACTAAGGGGTAATAATATAACTAATAACTATAGATACCCCTTTAACTAAAGCTACTAGTATATACTTAATACTAATAGCTATAATACTAATAAGTATATTTATATTAAAACTAAAGGTTAAGAAAAAAGAAAAAAATATAATACCTTAGCTAGAGGGGACCTAAGGACTACTTACTTATTATAACTATAAAAAGCCTAAGTACTAGTTAGCTAGGTATAATAAAAAAAAGTACTATAAGTATAAATAACTATAATACTTAAGGAGATAATATACCTTAATACTAATAAAAGTTAATAGTATTAAGCTTTTTTAAAATAAAGGACTATACTACTACTTTAAGGTAGATTTTTATACTAAAATAAGTAGTATATAAAAAAAAACACTAATTAATCTTAGTATAAATAAGAATATACTATACTAAAAGATATTATATATAAAGGTATTAGTAAAAGTAAGCTAGAGGGGCCTAGTGCTTTAAGGTATATAAAGAGGTAAAGCCCTAGACTATAAAATAAAAAAAGTTGTTAAATAGTAGGGATTATAATAGTTACTTAATTCTGTTATATGTTATGTATTTATAGTAAATTACTATAGAACTAGGGAAAACCCCCTATTTCTTAGTTAGGAAATCCCTAGCTAATCCTAGCGATATTATTAGTGGACTTACTACTAGAAGTAAGGCTAATTTACTGCCTATTCCCTAATAATTTACTATAAGGTAACTATATATTTGCTAGCTAATTTACGTGTAATTCTACTATATTTAACACACCCCCTTAGTGCTAGCAACGCAGTTAATTACTACAGAGCCTGCGCTAAATATCCTCTATATATAGCCTATTTATTTAGTAATTATTTTTTAATATCCTATACGTTTTCCTCCTCTATCTAGTAGTAAAGCTTTACTTTATTATTAGCTAATTCTTACTATTAATTTACTTTAAGGCGCGCGCGTTAGTTACTTATATTTAATTAAGCTATAAATATAGTAAATTATAGCGTACTAAGCGCCTTTATTAATCTATTAGCTATTAATTTAGTAGACTTCTTATATTTAATAGTAATCTAATCTACTACTACTTTTTATTATAGCTAGTAGTTATAAATATCTACATACTATAGCCTTATCTATAGTTAGATAAGCTCCTTAGTAATAAGCCTAATAGTCTAGGTATTATTATAGCTAATATAAATAGTTAGCAGCTATTTAGCAGCTACCTGCTTATTAAGTAATAATTTAGTTCCTATTTATATTAATAGTTAAATACCTAGCATGGCGATTAATCTACTAGCAAAAAGCGCCTCTTTTATAGCAGATAATAAGGCTAGTAATTTAGCCTTAGTAGTTAACGTTATTACTATATCTTATTTATTAGCTTACTAGGAGATAAGCCCTCTAAATAGCTTTAGTGCGTACGCTTATAAGCTATAACAGTCTAGTAAGTTATTAGTAAATAAGGTGTCTAAAGCGACCTCTAACGTATTATTTTTACTGCCTAGTAT
>NW_007361612.1:0-1043 GCF_000149035.1 Colletotrichum graminicola M1.001
TATTCTAGTAAGCTGTATAGGTCTATATAAGGGCTGGAATTCTTCCTGTTTCTAGTTTCCTTTCCTTCTCTCTCTAAGCAAGCAAATAGTTAATAATCTAACTACTATACTCTCTTTTAACTATATATCCTTATATCCTCTATTTATCTACCCTAGGTATAAGCATTTATATCTCCCCTTTATCCTATATTCTTGCTTCTATAGGATATATCTTTATATATAAGAGATATACTCTCTTATATTCTTCTAAGCTAGAATTCTCTATCTAAGAGACTAGCTTACCTGTTATGCTAACAGGTTATAAGCCTAGGTAATATACCTAGGGTATCTTTATTACTATAAGAGTATATATAAACTCTTTAGTAGCCTATCTATTTATCTAAAGTAGATCCCTTATACTATCTTTTCTTTATAAGAATATTAAGGCAGAAAGAGTAAGCCCTTAGTATTTCTTATAACTAAAGGAGGTATTAAATATCTACTAAGAGGTTATATAAGTCTAATAAGCAGCTATAAAATCCTCTACCTGCCTTATATATTTATTTAAGGAGGCAGAAAGAGTAAGACCTCTATAGGTTATAAGATTACCTATTTAAATCTAGTAAAATACTAGAAAAATGGCGGATATTATTAAGGCTACTACAGGCTGTTTATTGCCTCTAGAATAACGTCTCTAGGGCACGTAAAATTGGAATTCCTGGATAACTTCTATTTATCTCTTCTTTAAGCTATTAAAGCTAAATTCTTATTTTGAAGAAGAGATAAGATATAATAATATATCTAAAGAATAAAAAACACAGGCCTTATTAATTATAAGGCAGAATCTTTAAAAAGATCCCTTATCTTTAGTATTTAACTTAAAGGATCTAAAGGATACTTTAAGTATACTAAAGGTATCTTATAAGGGAACTAGCCCTATTCTAAGGTAATAATTATACCTAGAATTTCACGCTATTAAACTAGAGAATATATACTTAAATGAGTTATTAGCTCTTTAAAGGTATCTTCTTTAAGTTAAATAACGTAGGGGCTAAAATAGAAGA
>NW_007361612.1:3788-4841 GCF_000149035.1 Colletotrichum graminicola M1.001
TATAACCCTAAATATTATTAGAGGACTAAGCATACTGCCTTATACTACTACTATACTTGTTAAGAAGTCGAAAATAGTAATATAGAAGTAGAATATATTCCTACTTCTTCTATGCCTGCAGATAGCTTAACAAAACCCCTTCCTAGGGTTAAATTTCAAGAATTTGTTAAGCTTATAGGCCTATTTAATAATAATAAGCCTATATAATATACCTATATATATGGTATATTTTTCCTACTATTATTAGGATTTTTTATTAATAAGTTATTATACTTATTAATATTTACCCTATACGCTACTGCGCAACTCTAGGGTAACTCTTTTTACTTAACCACTTTTACTTTATAATAGAGCAAAAGAGGGAGTATTAGAAGTAAGAATATCTCTAAGTATTCTTATACTTCTTTATCTTATATTTCCTCTATTATAGAGGTTATATATATATAAGATATATATATTTATAATCTACTTACTTAGTAGATTAATATATATATTAATTACGTAAGCATGTCTGATTACGTAATTAACCGAAGATTGGAGAAGGTACTAGAATGTCTAAGATCTCTCTAGATCCTACCTTCTACCTCTGTTGTTCCTATAAGGTTATTGTTTTAAGTTAGGGTTATTTACTTAAGGTTACTATGTTACGTAACTAAGGGTTGATTTATAAGCAGCTTACGCAAGTATGGAATATTCTAGTAAGCTGTATAGGTCTATATAAGGGCTGGAATTCTTCCTGTTTCTAGTTTCCTTTCCTTCTCTCTCTAAGCAAGCAAATAGTTAATAATCTAACTACTATACTCTCTTTTAACTATATATCCTTATATCCTCTATTTATCTACCCTAGGTATAAGCATTTATATCTCCCCTTTATCCTATATTCTTGCTTCTATAGGATATATCTTTATATATAAGAGATATACTCTCTTATATTCTTCTAAGCTAGAATTCTCTATCTAAGAGACTGGCTTACCTGTGGTCCTAACAATAGCAGAGGCTTAGGCTTTACTAGGGATAGTTATAGCGTGGATACGTAACGTTGAAGGCAGCAGC
>NW_007361613.1:0-2073 GCF_000149035.1 Colletotrichum graminicola M1.001
GGAGGAATTGCGAGAAGGGTGGAATGTCTTCTTAGGACCACGGATCCGTAGCGCACTATTTACATAATTGGCGAGACATGCAAAGACTAGCTAATACCACTCGCGCATTGCAGTGGTGCACCTAGCTTCGTCTAAGGCCGACCTTTAGAAACGGATTATTTGAACGCTCTCACCTAGTCTCGAGGATTAAGGACGGCCCACTAAGTGTCTGGTTTTTGACTATGAAAAACTACCCGCTAGTGTTAAGCGTCCAGCTAGATAGGGTGGGTCTTGGAGGTTAGGTTCTATAAGCTAGATTAAATAATCTCCTAGAAAAAGAAGAAGCTAGCTAATTACCCCCTATAGGCTAATAACTAGGCTATATATAATTTAGTTAAAACTAACCTCTTTATCTTACTTTATACTTATAAAAATATCTTTAGTAAAGTAATAAGTAACTAGCTTACTTTTTATTACCTTTATAACTATAAGATTAAGCTTATAAAGAGAGAGAAAAAGAAGCTTACTTATTACTTATTATATAAATAATCCTTAGAGGAGCTAGAAGCTATAAGAGAGTACCTTTTAGAGAACTTATAGAAAAGTTAGCTTAAGCTAGGGAACATACCCTAGGCTGCTCTTATACTATTTATTTAAAAATATAATAGTAGTTTATAATTTTATATAGATTTTTAAGAACTTAATAAACTTATAAAAAAGGACTACTATCTTCTTTTATTAATTAATAAAACTTTATTATATATTAAGTAAGTAAAGATTTTTATAAAGCTTAATATTTACTAAGCCTTTAATAAAATCTAAATATACTTTAACTTTAAAGATCTAATAACCTTTTATACTTACTATAGTGTATATAAGTATAAGGCGTTACTATTTAGCTTATATAATAGCCTAGCTACCTTTTAGTAGTATATAAATAATATCTTAATAAAGTATTTTAATAACCTTTATACTACCTACTTAGATAATATCTTAATTTTCTCTAAAGACCTTTTATAGCACTAAGAGTATATTAAGAAGATCTTTACCTAGCTTTATAAAGCTAGGCTATAAGTAAATATTAAGAAGTATAAATTTAAAGTAACTACTACTAAGTACCTTAGGTTTATTATCTTTACTAATAATATCTATTTTAACCTTAAGAAAATTAATATAATTAAAGATTAAAAGCCCTTAATAACTATTAAAGAAGTCTAATCTTTCTGAAGGTTTTATAATTTTTACGACTAGTTTATTACTAAGTATGGTTATATAGCTTACTTCTTAACCTAACTTACTACTAAGGACTACTTATTTTTATAAACTAATAACTATAAAGAGGCTTTTACCTCCTTAAAGAAGTCTTTTACTACTACTTTAGTGCTTTATTATTTTAAGCTTAAACTCCTAACTTATATTAAGACTAACGCCTTAGACTTTATATATACTAGTATAATACTTTAATAGTAAGAAAATAGTATTTAGTACTTAGTTACTTTTTACTTTAAAACTATAAGTAGTATAAAAATAAACTATACTATTTATAATAAAAAACTTATTATTATTATTTTTATACTATAAAAATAGTAAGCTAAGCTTACTAGCTACTAATAGCGTTTTAAAGTTATTACTAACTATTAGCTACTTTTATATTTTATAATAAAACGCTTACTAAATAGTTATTAAGCCTAATAGTTAAGATTAATAGTAGACTTTAACTTTTAAATTAGCTATTAACCTAGAAAAGAAAACGTCCTAGTAGACGCCCTCTTTAAGAAGAAAAAAGATCTTACTATATAAAGGGCACTAAAAAAAGCTAGTTATTTATAAGTACTTCTACCCCCCTTAGTGCTTACGCTAGAAATTACTATATAGTTATAGTAGTTATTAAAGACTACTACTATAACTAAAGGAACTACCCCTAAAGTAATTATAGTAAGTATACTAACACCTAAAGATAACCTTTAAAGGTACTTACTAGTAGAATAAATCCTATAACTAAATTAAGAGGCTACTATACTCTCCCTATTAGCTTCTTAACGATCTGCCGTAATAAAGGTAAGAAGAATAAAACCTAAGTAATAATAGCCTATT
>NW_007361614.1:0-2064 GCF_000149035.1 Colletotrichum graminicola M1.001
AATTAGCTTAATATTTAGGTTAATTAATAAAAGGACTTTTTACTACTATTCTTATACTTAGAATACTTTTTATTATTTAGCTTAGTCTTATAACTACTAGTGTACTAATAATTATTATTAGATTAGTAGTTATAACTAGCGCTAGACTCCTAAAATATATAATTAGTATACTAATTTAAGAATTCCTTAAGAAGAGATATACACTTAAAATAAGAAGCTATAACCTAGATGTCCTCCTCTAGATCTAGACTAACTTACTTCTAGAAGCTATAAGTATAGTAACTATATAGTATAATATTATAAACACTATACACCTAAATTAAAAGTAAGTTAACTATAAGAGTATAACTAAGGAGCTTTTAGAATAGCACTTTAAAGTAACTAGTATAGGCCTTACTTATAAAGACGTAACGTAAAAAGATAAGAGAGCTATTTATAAGACTAGGATTTACTAAGATTTTATATAAAATAGCTTAATTTATATATAACCCCTAAAAGTTAATTATTACTTAACTAATAGTTTTATTACTAAATAAAGTAATAATTTAAAGCTTATAATATAGCTCCCTAACTAAGCTTAGTAGCTTACACTAGATAGTATACTTTAAATACTAAGAGAAACCTATAATTAGTAATAGCTTTAAAAAGGGAAGGATTAATTAACTTATAACTATATAATTTAAAGCGACTTACTAGAAATAGTATAAGATATCCTAGCTCTTAAGGAACTCCTTACTAGGTATAAAGCTTAACTACTACTAAGGGTAAATCTATATAAGTAGGGTATAATTAACCTTATAATTATTAATAGCGTTTAGGTTAGATATATTAACTATTAATAATAATAAATCTAGAAAAACTAAGATAGTAAGGTAAAGATTTAAGTTATTTAATAAAAAGTAGTTATTAATAGAAGGGTTTAAAAGTAAGTTAATAAGGAAAAGATTTTCCTTTTTATCCTTAGGAAAGTTAATCTACTAAAAAGGAAGGCGTAGTAAACTAATCTAGGCAGGTAAGAAAAAGAACTAACTAACTAATTTATAGTTAGCTTAAAGGAATAATTTACTACCTTACTTACTAATAATAAGTAAATTACTTCTTTTTTCTCCTAATTTTACTTTATTTACTAGGTTATTTCTTTCTAGCTCTAATTAAGGCCCTCTTTTACCTATTACTATATTAACTTACCTTTTTTCTTCTTAATTAATTATTTCTTCTTTACTTTTTTAATAATAATAATTATTTAAGTAATAATCTAGCTATTCTTTATAAAAGCTACTTTTTTCTTTATATACTATTAAACCTAATCTTTCTTTTTTATTATAATTACTACTTAAAATTATATACTATACTATATACCTACTAAACCTAAGACTAATTACTTTTCTTTTTTTACTACTAAGCGCTACTATAATATCTTCTATTAGCCTAATCTCTTTTTTCTTATAGAAACTATAGTAGTATAGCTACCCTAGATCTAGCGCCCCTACACTCTTTATAACTTTAAGAATAACTTATATAACTATATAGGACGCTAGTAATTAAATAAAGTAATTAGATTTAAGACTATACTACTAGCTATAACTAAAGAAGCTTAAAACTCTTAATTTATTAATCTTAGTATAAATAACTACTTTAGCTACTAGACTTAGGTATACTTATAAGTTATACCTATTTAAGATAGTTTTATATACTTTATTCTAACTAAACTTAATATATATTTTCCTAACTAGCTCCTTTAGGAGGATATAAATTAGTTCTTATAATAGTAACTAGTAGCCTTTATAATTTAAGATAGCTAGTAAAAATAGTAAGGCTAGAGCTACTAGAAAGTAAGAGCTATCCTCTTTAATTACTATAACTTAAAAGGTTAACTACTTTAAAGAGATTAGATAGAGAGGGATAAGATTACTATAGCGTTAGAGCTTATAACTTAGGACTTATTACTAGTCTATAATATTATAGTAGTTCTAATTAGGTAGGAATATTCTACTAATCTAAATATTACTTTAGTCTTAGTTTCTTAGTTACTTACTACTTATAAAGTAATTAGGACTTCTATAT
>NW_007361615.1:0-2048 GCF_000149035.1 Colletotrichum graminicola M1.001
GGGTATAATTATACTTAATCCTATAGTTTAACACTTATATGTAATATTAATTTCTAGATAGATTAATATAATCTATATACTAACTAGTAACGGAATCTCATATTACTTTTACGTAGTTATAGTGCTCTATATAGTTACTACACTATAACGAGTCCTTTATACCTCATATGCTTCGTCATAGTCTTCCCTTCTAGAAATATCAACTATACGTTCACCCTAATTAACGCGATCTCTAGTTACGTATATTACGTACGTAACTAACGTAAAAAGTAATAATAATCAGATAATAAGATTATAAAACGTAACTAATTATAAGAATAAAGACAACCTTAAAAAGATAATAAAATAATAAAGTAATAGATTAGTAACTTAGATAGTAAAAATTACCCAATCATAAGACTAAGATAATAAGTTAGACCCTTCAAAGTTATTAATTTATAATAATAACTAAAATAAATTATAAAAATCCTAAAGAAGCTAGATAAAGCTCTTAAAGGTCCTTATAAGTAAAGTAGTCTATTATAATTAGTTACTTATAGTTAATTAATATAAGATAGCGCCTTAAGAATTACCTAATCTAAAGATATAAAGCTATTAGCCTTAGGACTCCCTATAAGTATACTAATTTAAGTAACTATTATAACTTTATAAAGAAATTATAATAGATTAAAAAACCCTCTCTATTAAAAGTTAGTTAATAAGTTTAGCTAAGGCTAAGGATAATTATATAAATTCTACTAATTAGAGGTATAGCCTTAGCTTAGATAATAAGATAAGTTACTTTAGTACTCTTAAGAAAAATCTTAAAAAGTTTAAATTAAAATATAATTATTAAAATCTTTAACTTAATTAATAAGTTATATACTAAATAACTACTAACTAATATAATAAGTAATAACTATACTACTTTTTCTTAAGAGGCTACTCCTAAGTATACCTTAGGCTTAACTCTAAACACTACTTTAGTAAGAGGACTAGCCTTTACTAAGTATTAAGAGCTAAAAGGGATTAATCTTTCTAAAGATAAAAAGAGTAGTAATACTTCTAATCCTCTACTTATAGTACTTAATTAAAAACAGAAACCTCCCTCTATCTCTTAGGAACTTAACCCTTCTATAGACGCCCTCCTTACTGCTCTTACTACCTAGATTTAGCCTAAGGTCTTATAAGTAATAGTAAATATAGTTCTTAACTAAAAAAAGAACTTAAACTTTTTTAAGATACCCTTTCTAGGCTAAAGTAGTACTATAGTCTTTTCTAAAGATAATATTATTAACTTCTTAAAAAAGTATAAGGATTAATATAAGCTTATATAAGTGCTAGACTAATTAAGGGGTATACTAGTAGCCTACTATATAAGGGAGATTATTAAACTTTAGTAAAGGATATTATTAAGGACTTACCTTAGGTCTAGGCTAAGGCCTATCTCTTAAAGAAGTATAGAAGATAGGACGCTAATTAGTTTCTTAATAAAAAAAAATAGATTAAGAAGGTTATAAGGGGATTATTAATCCTTAGCTTAGACTTACGCTTAGCTAAAGCACTTTTTACTAGCGTTAATAATATAATTACTAAAGTAAAGTAATAAGGCCTCTATATAATTTCTAATAAAAGCCTAATTAAGGCTATATATAAGTAATTTAACGCTAAGACTATAGAAAAGGTAGTAAATAAAATAAGGATTAGCCTTTTAGCCTTTATTTAATTAATAAAGTATATAATATTTAAAAGTAGACTTCTTAATATAATTACTTATAAAAAGAAGTATAGGCCTCTATTTACTAATAGTAAGGCTAATAGTACCTTTATAATTTAACTAGCTTAGTAATAGTCCTAAAGAAACTTTACTTATTAGTACTAAGATTACTAGTAACTAAGATAATTAACTATTAACGTTTAAGTTAACTAACTAGTCTTAGGTAATACTAATTAAGACCTTACTAATAGTATAAGTAAACTTAAGATATATTAGAATTCTATTTAGTAAAAGGGGTCTACTTAAGTGTTTAAGGTTAGTATAGTATAACTAGATTAAGTAAAAGTATAAG
>NW_007361616.1:0-2043 GCF_000149035.1 Colletotrichum graminicola M1.001
TTATAGCCTTATAAAAAAGGACTATAAAGTAAAATCTAGAATCTATATTCTTAATTTACTATCTATTTCTATATAAACATATCTAGAGGTAATCTATAGCCTTATAAGAAAAGACTATAAAGTAAAGTCTAAAATCTATATTCTTAATATACTATCTATTTCTATATAAACGCTTCTAGAGGTAATCTATAGTCTTAAGGGCTAGGGCTATAAAGCAGAATTTAAAATCTATATTCTTAATACGCTATCTATTTCTATATAGACGCTTCTAGAGGTAATCTATAGCCTTAAAGGCTAGGGCTATAAAATAAAATCTAGAATCTATATTCTTAATATACTATTTATTTTTATATAAATATATCTAGAGGTAATCTATAGCCTTAAAGGCTAGAGATATAAAGTAGAATCTAAAATCTATACTCTTAATATACTATCTATTTCTATATAAACACTTCTAGAGGTAATCTATAGTATTAAAGAGTAAGGCTATAAAGTAAAATCTAGAATCTATATTCTTAATATACTATCTATTTCTATATAAATATATCTAGAGGTAATTTATAGCCTTAAAGGCTAGGGCTATAAAGTAAAATCTAGAATCTATATTCTTAATACGCTATTTATCTTTATATAGACGCTTCTAGAGGTAATCTATAGCCCTAAAGGGCAGGGCTATAAAGTAGAATCTAGAATCTAATATCTTAATACTTTATACCTTTTTTTATAAATATATCTAGAAAAGACTTATAATCTTAATAAAAAAGTCTATAAAATAAAATATAGATACTATATATTAATTAGTATAACACTTAATAGGACTACTTAAAAGATAACTAAATAGCTTAAAAGTCTTTAGTTAACTTTACCTTTAGGCTAGACTACACTATACCTTTTATCTTATATTATCTTTTTACTAACCCTAAGTATTATTAACTATAGTAAGGCTTAGACTAATATAAATATTCTTTATTTACTTATAATAGTAAACAGTAAATTCTCTAGAAGAAGATAAGCCTTTATAGACTAACTAGAAGTTTATAAGCTATATTTAATAATATAAAGATAAGATACTAGTTATAATATACTATATATAACGTTTTAGTAAACACACTTAGGACTACTAGCTACTTAGAAGTCTTACCTTAAAAGGAGAATAGCCTTTATTATAATTTATTCCTTAACCTTATCTCTAGGCTACTACTATATCTATAATATATATCTAAACCCTCTATACTATAGAAGGCCTTACTAACTAAGGTAATAGTAAGTAATACCCTTTTAATACTACTTTCTAAGGCTACTACTATAAATACCTTATTACTTATTTATTAATAATAATAAGTCTTTTAGTACTATAGTAGCCCTCTCCCTAAAGATATAGGAATCTAATATAAAAGTCTACCTATAGGTACTATATAAATACCTTTAGTAATAAGTAGCTAATTATCTAAAACCTAGTATAGTCTAGATATACTTATACTAACTTAGTAGTACTTTATTTAGCCTCTATATTCTATTTTATTATCTTAACCTCTATATATTCCTCTAGAAGTTACCCAATTACACTATAAAAAGTATATAAAGCGTTAGGTAAAGCTATAGCTAGAAATCTTATTATTATAAGTTAGAGTATATAGTAGGGTATAAGATAATTTAGGTCTAAAAGCCTTATTTCTATTTAAGTAAAGGTATAAAATATAATAACCTATTTATAGTTAGATAAAAATAAAATACTATATAATAAAGTATATAAGGGTGCTATTATATAAGGTAGAAAGTTAATAAAGGTATTATAACACTTATCTTATAGGCACTAGATCTAGGCTAAAGGTAGTAAATATATTAAGAAAAAAAGTAAAGTATCCCTTATATAAAGAAAAGTAGTTATATAATATAAGGTTTATAGTACCTAAAGATCTTTATAAGGACTAAGTAACTTACTATATAACTAAGGGTTTATAAAAAAGTATAATAACTATAAAATATATAGTAAGTATAGGCTGTTTAAGTAAAAGCTAAATAAAGGTTAAATAGTTACCTTAA
>NW_007361617.1:0-2043 GCF_000149035.1 Colletotrichum graminicola M1.001
ATCTTACTAGTCCTAAGGGAAGAAAGCCGCCTAGGCTATTAATAAAGGGACACTAGATACTATTACTAAGAGTCACCTTTATTAACTTTATTAATATTACTAAATAACTTCCCTTAACATAAAAGGGGGAGTTTACTATAGGAGCTAAAGAAGAGGAAGAAACTACTAGATATCCTTATACTACTATAAGAAATACTAAGATATAGTATATTAAAGCTAAATAAGCACCCTTATAATTATTAACTGCTATAGTGCAGAGATCTATACTAATAACCTTAAATTTACTAAAAAACTTAGAGAGCTCTTAAATAAGTATAATATTTACTATAACTATAGGTTAATACCTATACTAAATAAAAATAAGATATAACTTAAGCTTCTAGATAAATAGTAAAATTAGAAATAAAACGTTTATATATTTCCTCTTAGTCTTAAGAATATAGAGCTTATTAATAACTAGAATAATAAGTAATATAAGATTAAGAAAATAAGTTAGTAGTAACGCCTTATAGTACTAGCCTGCCCTCTCTTTATTATATAGAAATATAAAGAGGATAAGATAAAGTATAAGGGGTGTATAGTAGTTAATATAAGGCTACTTAATAAATAGGCTATTCTAGATATATATCCCCTACTAGACTAAGAGGATATTATATAATCCCTTTAAGGTAAAAAGAAGGTAATAGTCTTTAACGCGTTAGGGTTTTTTTACTAACTTAGTGTATATTTACTATATTAAGAGTATATAGTAATAATTAGCCTATAAGAGCTTAAATACTTTAATATAGTGCTAATAGGCTTTAAGAACTCTTTAGTATACGCCCTAGTAGTTTATAAATTAGATCTTCTTTAAATACTAACACTTTATTAGGGTATATATTAATAATATTATAATCTTTAGTAACTTAGATAAAAAATAACTCTAGTACCTAGAGATAGTCTTAAAGATCCTTAATAAGTACTATATATATATTAAAGTATAGAAATCTTTTACTAGTTTTCTTTTAGTAAAGCTTCTTAGCTATATTATAAATAGTAGTAGTATCTATAAGACAGATAACTATATCTAAGCCTTTAAATAACTTATTTTCTCTTATAGCCTCTAGGACCTTAAGATATACCTCAAGATAGATAAATAGTTATATATAGAAGTTTCTTAGTTTAATATAATTACTAAGCCTTTTTACTATAAGAAGATAAAACTTATTAAGTAACTATAAAAGGATAACATACTAAAACTTAGTATAATATATTAGTATAAAGTAAAGATTATAGTAAAAAAGACGTTTAACCTTATGCCTAAGGAGCTTAACGTGTAGAAATTACTATAAGAGAAACTTTATAAATAAGTAATAAGATATTACTATACCTTAAGAAACTGCTTTTTTTAAAATTAATACCTATATTAGTAGTTTTAGGCTTATAGTTTTTTAACTAGATTATAACTAAGATAGTAAGAAAATACTTAGTATTAATATAGAAAATAAATACATTAAGCTAATCCTATTTTTTTTATAAACTATAACCTAGGTAGAAAAACGTTTTAGCACTACTAAGGCTAAAGTTATAGCTATTATATAGGCTATAAAGAAACTTTAAAAGCTTATATAGTCTAATAGGTATAAGGTTAATATCCTTACTAATTATATAGTAGTAAAAGGAATTATTACTTATATATTACTAAAGATAATAGACCTTAATAAGGCTAACTTCTACCTTACTAACGTAGTAAACTACCTCTCTTAGTTTTACTTATATATTTTTTATATCCTTAGTAAGCTTAATATAGTACTAAATACACTCTCCTACCTACTAGTTATATAACCTAACCTATTAAAATATTTCCTATAAAAAGATAAGCTTACTAATATTAATAATAATAAAGAAAGGAATATAGTAGTAATAGTATAGTATATAGGTAATAAGCCCTTAAACCCTAGGATAGCTACTACTATAATAGTATAAATTAATAATAACTTTATAAAAAGTATAGTCTTAAGCTACTAAGGTAATAAGAGATTTAAGAAGTTAAAAGCCTAGATT
>NW_007361618.1:0-2036 GCF_000149035.1 Colletotrichum graminicola M1.001
TATTAATATAAATATATACTTCTAAATTAATTTAATTAGTATATAGCTAGTTAAGCTACTAAGCTTATAATAAGTAGATATATAATACTTAACCCTCTATAGGTTTAATAAAAGTAAAAAAAGCCTATAGCTATATATTAAGTAACTTTTTTCTTACTAAATTCTAAGGGCTAGCTATAGAAGATTTAGTAACTTTTTACTAAAGTTATAAGGCTAAAAGGTGCTATAGACCTCCTCTTATTATAAGTATTAATAAGAAAAAAAGGTATTATTATAAATACCTAAATAAACTAATAAGAGTATAATTATATATTTATTACTAACCTTAAGTAAATCCTATAAAAAATTATAAAAAACTATATATAGTACCTAATTAGAAATAGAAACCTCTCTTTATCTCTTAAGAACTTAACCTTTTTATAGATACCTTCCTTACTGCTCTTACTACCTAGATTTAGCCTAAGGTCTTATAAGTAATAGTAGATATAGTCCTTAACTAAGAAAAGAACTTAAACTTTTTTAAGATACCCCTTCTAGGCTAAAGTAGTGCTATAGTCTTTTTTAAAAATAATATTATTAACTTCTTAAAAAAATATAAGGATTAATATAAGCTTATATAAGTATTAGACTAATTAAAAGGTATACTAGTAGCTTACTATATAAGGGGAGATTATTAAACTTTAGTAAAAAATATAATTAAGGACTTACCTTAGGTCTAGGCTAGGGCCTATCTCTTAAAGGAGTATAGAAGACAGGACGCTAATTAATTCCTTAATAAGGAAAAATATATTAAGAAGGTTATAAGGGGATTACTAATCTCTAGCTTAGACCTACACTTAGCTAAGGCACCTTTTACTAGCGTTAATAATATAATTACTAAAGTAAAGTAATAAGGCCTCTATATAATTTCTAATAAAAGCCTAATTAAGGCTATATATAAGTAATTTAACACTAAGACTATAAGAAAAGTAGTAAATAAAATAAGGATTAGCCTTTTAGCCTTTATTTAATTAATAAAGTACGTAACGTTTAAGAGTAGACTCCTTACTATAATTACTTATAAGAAGAAGTATAGGCCCCTATTAACTAATAATAAAGGTAATAGTACCTTTATAATTTAACTAGCCTAGTAATAGTTATAAAGAAACTTTACTTATTAGTACTAAGATTACTAGTAACTAAAATAATTAACTATTAGTATCTAGGTTAACTAACTAGTCCTAAGTAGTACTAATTAAGACCTTACTAATAGTATAAGTAAACTTAAAATATATTAAAATTCTATCTAGCTAAAGGGGTCTACTTAAGTGTTTAAGGTTAGTGTAGTATAACTAGATTAAGTAAAGGTATTAGGACTAAGGGATAAATATTAGTACTACTAGTCTAATAAGTATTAATTTATTTAAGATTATTAGTAATACACCTTTAATAAGGACGTATATCTTATAATCTTAGTCTAAAGAGCTTAGTATTATAAGAAGTATAATAAGTAAAGTCTAATAAATAATATACTATTCTTAGTAATTAAAGACAGCTAATAAAGTAAAGTTACTAATTAAGTTACCTTACTTTTTTATATTATAAATATATTTACTAATAAAGACTATAAGTTCTTAGTAAAGCGTATCTTAAATTAATAAGTTAGATACCCTTAGTAAAGCCCCTTAGATCTACTATTTATAGTACTAATAAGTAATATTAAGTACTTATATATAGTATAACTAGAGGATAAAAAGTAAGAATATACTAATATCTTTATAGTGTAATAAGGTAGGCCTCTTAAGAACTATACTAGCTAGGATAAATATACTTAAGATAGATTATAAAAGATATATAGCATAAAGAAGTTAGTTAGGCCTTAGCTAATTAAAGAGAAAACTATTTTATTTACCCTAAAGAATAAGAAGATTATAAAGGTTAATAATAATAGTAACTATAATTATAATCTAGATTAGGTGTCCTTACTAGCTAAAATAAATATAACTATTTTACTATAACTAAAGCCTATAGAACCTATAACTACCCTTAAAGACTAT
>NW_007361619.1:0-2024 GCF_000149035.1 Colletotrichum graminicola M1.001
TGTCCCAAAACCGAACGGACGGAAGGGGGGTAAAAGGGGGCTATAAGGGGGTCCTTATAGCTTAAAAAAACAGTCAGGCCCTGAAGCATCCACGTAAAGCAAAAAAAATAAAGGTTCATTTAGTCGTCCTCTATCCCGTGGCGGAAAGCAAAGGGTGAAAGGGGGCATACGGACTTTTTAGGGGGGCTTTTTTCGCTATTATGGGCCTTAACCGTGGGGAATTTTTTTTTTGAAGAAAAAGAGGTCCTGGTTATGAAAAATATCGTTAAAAACCCCCTTGTTACTTTTTTTTTTTGGACAGCCCAGCGGCCCCCCCACCCCCGGGGGTAAAGGTTAGGGGGGGGGGGGGGGGGGGGGAGGGGGGTTATTTAAGGTTAGTGTGTAGGTAGCCTACGCGTATATATAGGCCGGTTAGGTAACTAGTTACTAGTTAGCTAACTAACTATATATAATAAGTTAGGTTATATAGTTAGGTTTATAACCTTAACCTTAAAATAACCCTAACTTTAGTTAACTTTATACTTTAAACCTTTACTTACCTTTTATTCTTATTAATTTTTTTTTTATCTTATAACCTTAAGCACCTTATATCTCCCTCTCTAGCCTTATATCTCTTACTTTACTACTACTGTCTTAGTCTTCCCCTCTAAGTTAATTCTTCCCTAACTACCCCTTTTAGCTTAGGTAGCTTTAACCCTACCTTTTTCTTACTACTACTACTTTTTTTTTTTTTTTTACTTTACTAACTTAAATATTATTTTATCTTTTTTATAACTTTAACCTTACTATACTTATACTTACCTTAGTACTTTTTTATTTACTAGCCTTATATATTATAACTTTTTACTTCTTTTTTTTACTTTTTACTAATCTTTTAACCCTAACCTTAAGCTCTTACTTTCCTCTTAACCCTTTATAAGCTCTTATTAACCCTTATGTCTTTTTCTAGCTATAGCCTATATTTATCCTTACTTATACACTCCTCTGCCTTACTAACCTAGGCCTTACTAATTCTTTTTACCTTTTTACTTTTTATCTTTTTTTTACCTCTTTCTACCTTACTTTACTATTTACTCTTAAGACTATTTACCTTATAACCTTATACTATTACTTAAATTATCTCTAATTAAACTACTTTAATAAATTACCTCTACCTTATTAAATATAATATAATCCTTACTATAAAATATATTTAGTTTACTATTTAATCTTTTACCTTATTAACTATCTTTTATATATATTTTCTTCTTTTAATCTTTATCTTTAGACCTTAGCCTTATTTATACCTACTTTTATTAATACCTATTACTATATACACTAGTCTTAAGTTTCTTTTCTTACTCCTTAATCTTACTTCTCCTCCTAAGCCCTAACATCTTAGGTTAGTAGGTCCTAGGCTACTAGGTCTTAAGTTAATAATTTTATAGTTACTAAGTTCTAAAGTTATAAAGTTAATTAACCTTAGACTATCTTAAGGGTTATATCTATACTATACTTATTAATACTTTAAGAAACTTAATTAAATTAGGTTAATATCTAAGTCTATACTATATAAGCTTAACGTTAAGGTTACCTTATAGTTTATATAACCTTAGGTAATAATTATAAAAGGATTCCTTTTGCTTCCTAAGGTAGTAATACCTTTCTATATAATCTCTTACTTTCTTTTTATATATTAAACTAAAGTAAGACCTATAAGGCTGCCTTATAACATACTATAAGTTCTTTATAACTTAGACTAGTAATTCTAGGAAAGTTCTAGTTACTTTAGGTAGTAGTAATACCTTTTTAGAAGCTATCTAACCTTTTCTTTATATATAAAGCTAGGGCTTAAAATATAGATATTAGTATTTCTATTCTATAAGACTACTTTATAAAATACTTTTTATTCTTTATAACCTTAAGTAGTAGTTTAGGAAATTTCTATTTACTTTATATAGTAGCTATACCCTCTTAAAACGTATCCTAACCTCTCTTTCTATTTTTTAGTAAGCTGAATATAGCTATTTAGATTTCTATTCTAT
>NW_007361620.1:0-2011 GCF_000149035.1 Colletotrichum graminicola M1.001
CCTTAAAAAGGGACTTTATATCTTAGATTTACGCTAGTTACTAGTAAGCTATACTATAGTAAAAGGGCGCTATTACCTTCTTTTTTTATATTAATAATTTATGTCTTTATGTTCCTAAAGTCTACCTAAAGTAAGGCAAATAACTTAATAAAGAGAATAAAAGAAAAATACTACTTAGAGGGTAGTAATAAGATATAATAGTTTCTTAGTATAGAGGTTATTTATAACTATAAGTAGTATAAGATATAGCTTTTATAGGTAATATATATTAATAAGATCTTAAAGTTAATTAATAATAAAGTCTAGCTGCTACTAGACTATATACTAATAGGTAATAAAGAGCTACTACTATTAAAGCAGACTACTATAACCTTTAAGATTACTAATTACTAACGTAAAGTTAGTTTAATCCTATATATAGCAGTAATAATAAGGCTAGATATTATATTTACTACTAGCTAGCTAGCGTAATTTAATTAGAACCTATTAGTTATATATTAGAAGGTAGTAAATTACGCACTATAATACCTTTACTAAATAAAGAGACTTTACTTTAAATTTAGATCTAATAAAGGAATAATAGTACTAAGAAATACGACCGTACAAAAGAGTACGCAGGTCACCTGTTTTGTTACTGCAATTGAATGGTTACACACTTATAAGGGCAATTGATATCTAACTCACCCCCTCAAGGGCTTACGAAGCTTATAGGCCTTGGACACGTTATGTTATGTGAGGTAGAAACCCTAGATTCCTAGGTAAAGACCCTCTATTATGTGTGTCGCGACCGTGCATCGAACTCAGTCAATTAAGATTAACTAGGAGCTGGGCTCATAACCACTAAGAAATGCGACCGTACAAAAGAGTACGCAGGTCACCTGTTTTGTTACTGCAATTAAATGGTTACACACTTATAAGGGCAATTAATATCTAACTATAGTTACCTCTAATATAAGCTTTACTAATAATTTAATTAACTATAAAAGCTTATAAGTATATATAATTAAGATATTTAGTAGCCTTATTAGATAGAAAGTAAATAAGTAACAGACTATAATAACGTTAATAACTAAGGCTAAATTACTAGTACTATTATAAGCAGCTAAGGAGTTAATCTTTACTAACTAACTACTTAAAGAACTAATAATTTAAAATTAATTAACTAATATACCTATTATAATCTAATATAATAACTAATAGATAATTAGATTAGTTAAGAAAAAGCTTATTTAATTACAGACATAACTATAGTATATTAATATTTACTATTATTAGCTATAGTAAGAGATTACTAAAGAATAAATTAACGTTATTTATATACTATTAGCTAAGTTAATAGCAGATAGATTAATAAAGGCCTTACTATAGTAAAAGTAGTAATTATTTATTTAATAACTAGGACTATTTAACTAAAGTAAATAGATATAAAAAAGCTATAAGGCTAAATTATATAATAAAGAAAAGTAATTAATAAAGAGTAATTAATAAAGAGTAATTAATAAAAGGTAATTAATAAGGTAATTAATAATACTATTAGAGGCTAGGTATAATAGAGGAATAGGCTTTAGTAGGTATAGTTATAACTAAGATAGTTAACACGTAAGGCTGTATTTACTAGATAAGTAGGGCCACTTTCCTCTATAATATTATTAAGAATACTATAAATAAATACTAAAAAGTTTAAACTATAATACCTCTATAATAAAAAGAATTCTATAGTTATAAATTATATAGTTAGATTTACCTTAATTAGGGCTATAAATTTATTAAAAGGCTAACTAGAAAAGGTTAAATAATATAATCTAAAATAGTAAAAACTCTATCTACTAGGGGACTAGCTATATTAGTAGATATATTTAAAGAGAATAGTAATTTTAAGGTAATTAAACCTTACACCTAGTAATCTATATTTAATAGAATAAAGGTATTAGCTTACTAGGTAAATTAATACCTACCTTTACTATATTTTATACTATTATAGCTCTAGGTAATTTACTATATTTTACGCTAT
>NW_007361621.1:0-2000 GCF_000149035.1 Colletotrichum graminicola M1.001
GGCTAAGGTTGAGAATCCGAATGGACCCTGAGCCACATTGACTTTGAAAGCGTAAGGGAAAGCTACCCGCGAGAGGCGTTAAGTAGTTTAAGATAGTAATAAAGAAGATAGTAGAAAGTAGTTTTAGTTAATTTTATATATTATAGTTTAACTAACTTATAAAAAAATTAAAAAGGTAAGAGAATGTAGTTAACTTACTATAATTATCTACTTACTATAAAGGTATATTAACTATATAAGAATTATTTTATTCTTATTGTTAATATAATCCTAAATAATTAACTATAGTTTCTTATATAATTACTTACTTTTTAAACTTTATATACTATATATAACTTAAAGGTTTATATACTACTACACTTTTTTTATTATAAGTAATAATATAAAATATACTATATTTAATAAAAGCTTTTACTTTTACCTTATTAAACTCTTTAAAAGGTTTACTAGGTATAATAATAATATCTTTTCATATAAGTTAGTAATAAGTAAGTAGTAAGCTTCTTTTTTTAAAATAAGCTATATATTTAAAATATTAATAGTAAGATGTATTTTATAATGTAAGGTATTAATTAAGTTCTTATATAAGTAACTATAACCTTATTATAAAAGTATATTAATTTCAATTATAATAGTATTATATACTTTCTTTATAGGCTTATTAGTTACTATTAGATCTTTGTAAGTAAGAATACTAATTAGTCTTTTTATATACTATATAATATAGTTTTACTATAGTAATAGCAAAATTAAATAGGCTATAAAGTAATTTAATAGTATAAGTAGTATTTCTATTAGTAAGTTAGTAGAAAAGACCTTACTAGTTATCTTTTTTATACTATATATAAATAAGTAATTAGAAAAGTACTAGTATAGTACTTATTATATTCAGGCTATTTTGTACTACTAGTATGTTTTATACTTATCTCTTAGTAAATATTTACTAGACTATATTTATAGTCTTTTTTACTACCTTAGTATGCTATATAGTAAAAAAGGCTAATAGTAAATTATTTATAATATAGAGGTATATACTCAAGATAAGTAGAGTTATTATAAAGATATTAAGGCCTATAGTATTATTAATAGCTTTAATAGCTAATTAAAAGGTAACTTTGGGCTTATAATTACTATTTATATAAATAAATATATATATATCTAGTAAGAAGTAGTATAGTATTACTTAACCTTGCTAATAGATTAATAGGCCTTAATAAGTGCTTTATTAAGCTTAATAAGTAATATATAGATAGTATACTTAGATTAAGCTATAGAAAGATAAAGGCTAGTATTAGTAGTAATTTAATTTAGTAGGCTAAGATATACATAAATTTCATATATTTATAAGACTTTTAATATATACTTTATATTAAATAAGTATAATAACCTTATTATATTAAATATAGTAGTTAAGTTAACTATATAAAGTATAGGCTTACTACTATTAAGGTATATCAAACTAATAATAATCTTATAATTAAAGTTATATTTATTATGTAATATAAATCTAAAATAACCAAGCGCCTTTATATTAAGTTAGTATTAATAGTAGTACTTAGTAATCTCTTTAAGTATAGGTAGAAAGGTTAATTTGCTAGCTTATTTAAGAAGCTTATAAAAGTAGTTTACTAATAAATAGCTAAATCTATAGTAAATCTAATATAATACACTATTTATTAGGTATTACTTTATAATACTACTTTTAGGTAGTTTTAAATCTATTTATATTTAACCTTACTTTCAAGTAATGAATATAATAATCTTATTCTTAATAAGCTAATTAGTAAAATTATTAACTTTATGCTATAGTAATTTATATTTTATGAAGAAAAAAGAAATAAACTATTTCTTTTTACTATATAAGAAATAAGCTTACTAATTAGTATAAATATATAAGTTATTTTAAGGGATTTATAGTAGTCTTTACTACTAAGATAAATTATTATTTTAGTAGTATATATAGTATTTAGTAAGATTTTTTTACTAAGGTGTTTCTTAAG
>NW_007361622.1:0-2000 GCF_000149035.1 Colletotrichum graminicola M1.001
AAAGTAAGAAGTATTAGCCTAGTAGTAGTAGTATAAAGTCTAGTATACCTAGAAACATTTCTTTTATTAACACTACTTAGTTCTTTTATAAGAACTTAGTGTAAATAGTTAAGCTTTAGTAAAAAGAATATTCTTATAAACTTAAGAATATTCTCTTTATACTAAAAGGCACTATCTAGAGTGTTAATACTATCTACTAGGTAAAGGAGGAGGATAAAAAAGAAAAGTAAAAAGGGAGATAGAGGGTAAAAAGTATATTAAGCTAGTAAGTCTAATTAGGCTCTAAGAGCACTATTAAGGCTATATAGTATTACATAAGAAAAGGCTATCTTATTAATTATAGTCTTTAAATAATCTTTTATATTATCTAAAGAAGCTTATATTTTACTAATAATAGTAACTAAGTATAACTTTTAGTAAGGGGATTAAGTAGTATTTAATTAGGCTAGTAAATAGTATCTTAGTTACTTTAAGGTACTAATAAGATAATAGTAAGAAAATAACTATTATACTAGTAGTTCTAATTTCTAGATTAGTAGTATTAGCTAGGGAATTAAGGTGTTATAGTAAGATAGGTAGGTATTATAGTAAAATAAATAAGTATTATAAGAAAATAGATAAGTATTATAAGAAAACAGATAGGTATTATAGTATTATAAAATAAAAGTATACTTAGTATTTACTTAAAGAAAATAAAGAGAATAATATACTACTTTAACTTTAAATAATATATATAAATATATTCCTTTAGTGTTCTTTACCTTAATTAGTCTTTTTTTCTTTATATTTCTATCCCTAAAGTAATTTAATTTCTTAAGTTAAGATATAAAAGAAAAGAAAATATTAAGTTAGCTTCTTAGAAAAAAAAGTATTATAGTTTATTTTAAAAGAAATAAAAGAAAAAAGAAGATATAGCTTATATAACTAATTAGGCTATATTAGAAATAAAAAGATATTTCTTATCTTTATTTAGGTCTTGAGCTAAGATATTAATAGTAATAGTTAATATTATTTTTTATTTAGTAACTTCTTAGTAAAGTGTTTTATTTTACTTCTCTAGTTCTAACTATACTAGCTTTATATATATAAAGGTAATATTATTAGTTTAATTAGGCTTAGTAAGATAATCTAATTCCTAGAGTTTATTTTAATAGTCCTAGGTAGGAATATAAGAAGCTAATTTATCTTTAAGCTTCTAATAAGCCTAGAAAAAGTTCTTAGATTCCTAAAAGCTAGAAGTGTTCTTATAATATCTTTTTAAGTAGTATTTACTATAAATTACCTAGGTAATTAACTCTTATCTAAGTGTTTATAAGTAATAAGAACTAAACTAATTAGAAATAAAGTGTATTTAAAGAGGGCCTTACTATTAAAATTAAAGTTTTCTTACTTTAGATTTATTAATAGTATATTTTTTATTAAAAATAAAGATAAGGTTTCCTAGTTAAAGCTTTAAATACCTAATTAAGTAGCTATACTTTTTATTATACTACTTAGTAGTTCTTTAGTATATAGTTATAACGTTTTTTATAGTAGTCTCTTAATTATTATCTAACTACTAAAAAAAGTAAATCCTAGTAGTAAGCTTCTAATTAAGGCTCTAGATTTATCCTTAGTTTAATACTCTTTAGGTTATTATAAATTTCTTAATTAAGGTAATAGCCTTATAGCTATATATAAAGAAAAAAGGGGTATATCTTATAAGTACTTAAACTATAGTCCTATTTATAAAGAGCGCTATTAAAAGAAGTTATTTCTAGTCCTTTATTTATTTTTTTAACTAAGTTAAAAAAGTATAAGTAATTAGCTTATATCCTTATTTATTAACTTTATTTACTTTAGAGTTATATACTAAGATAACTCTTTTTATAACTTTATATTTAGTATTTAAGCTATTTACTACCTCTTTATTTTCTAGGCTACTATTAATAAGAAGTTAACTATAAACACTATAGTAGTAAAAAGTATCTTCTTAAATAAAGTCTACTATTTAATTAGAT
>NW_007361623.1:0-2000 GCF_000149035.1 Colletotrichum graminicola M1.001
ATATAAGGAGAGAACAACCTAGTAAATAGATTTATAAAGTTATTACTAAATAAAGTAGTAAAGTAGTTAATTAATAATAGTTAGTTAAAGATATAAATAAGTAAATAGGTTTTATATACGTAATAGGTTATATATATAAAAAGTATTAAATACCTTTTAGACTTTAGTTTTTATTATATTTTTAGGCCTTTTATAGATAGCTAGAAAATAGGTATATTTATAGCACTTTAGAAGGTTACTAGTGTTATAATACTAATTATTACCTAGACATTAGTAGTATGGATTAATGCTAATATAGCTAGAGAAAGCATAGCTAATTTACTATAGATCTACTAGATCTATAGGGTTATTTTTGTAGTGGATTCTCTACGTAATCCTTCGATAGTTTTCCTCTTTATATATTATTTAGAACTAGTTTTTACACTTATTTTTTCTTAACTACCTATTAATACATATAGTTAAGTATATTACTAACCTAGTGAAACTAATAGTAATAGTTATAACTAAGGTATTATAAGTAAATCATTATTAAGGTATAGTAGTTATAAAGGTAAAAATTATAAAAATACCTGGTAACTATAATATAAATAAATAAAATAAGAGAAAAGTAAAATAAAAAGAACCTTTAATAAGTAACTAAGGTTAAGTATATAAATCTTATCTAATAAATTATTAGATATTAGTACTATATAGGTCTAAGAAATACTAATAACAAGACACTAAAACCTTATTTATATAATTCTAGAAGGCTACTAGCTATATAAAGATAAGTAGCTTAAGAGAGGGCGTAATTATTATAAGATAATTAACTAACTACTATAGTACTACCTAGAAGTAAGTAGTAGTAGTCAGCTATATAACTATAAGGTTAAGGAAGTGTTTTAAGAAGTAAGGTGTACTTAGTAAGTATAGCCTTATAAATTACTAGAGAATAGTTCTTTAGGATTTAGCTTTAATATAATACAAGACTTATTATTTAATACTTTTCTTAGCATTCTAATAGTTTATTATATATTGACTATAATCTTTTTTTTAAATACCTTTAAATATAAGGCTATTAAATTAATCAAGTAATATCTCTAACTAACTAGAATTATTTAAAACTATTTACTATATAGTAGCTTATTATTATAAGTAGATTTCCTTTAAATACTAATAAAATATAAATTAAATAGGCCTTATAGAAGGTAAGAGGGTTTATTATAGCTAGAGGGGTTATATAGGGGACATATAGATAGGAATATAGTTATAGCGTAGTTTAGTAGCTAGTGTACCCTACGCCTTAGTAGTAAGTGCACTATAGCTATAGTAGTCTATACCTTACGCCTTAGTAGCTAAGGCCCTAAGCCTTAGTAGTTAGTGCACCTATACCCTAGTAGCTAGTAAGCCCTATAGCACTAAAGGATTTAACAAAGGATAAAGGAACTAGAACCCCTAGTTATAGAAACTATTAGGTAATTTATAAATAGAATAAATAGCTATATAATAGCTAGTAAGACTACTAGCCCCCTAGTGTAGATTCCTTTTCTTTTTACTTTTAAATTCTTATAATAGAAAATATACTTATATACTAAACTAATATAGTATTACTACTATAATACTATTTAAAGATTACCCTTACTTTCTCTAGAGATAGAAATATAATATCTTAAACCTTTTTCTCTCTACTTTACCCTAGCTAATACTACCTCTAAACTCCTCTACACTTTCCCCTTATTACTAAGATAGCCTAATCTACTAGTAGAGGTAGCCCTTTAGTATTTAACACTAAAATAATAACCTCTACTTAAATCCTTATCTCTAATTAATAAAGCACCCTCTATCTAGATAATAAAGCTAAAGACCTATAGGAATTTAACCTTATACTCTACCTCTAGGAATTAAGCCCTAAATAATTCCTTACTAACACTAACTAAGCTACTTATAGTTAATACTTATAGTGCTATATTAATAGCCTGTTTATACTTATTTAAGTTACTAACTAGTTTTTATTTAGTAAT
>NW_007361624.1:0-2000 GCF_000149035.1 Colletotrichum graminicola M1.001
TAGCCTTTTTATTAAAACCCTTATTAAAAGAAAGATCTATAATAATAGGCTTAGACTTAGAAGTATAGTAAGACTTTAATAAAGACTTAGTAGCTCTAGCTACCTTATACTTAGTTTAAGAAGTCTAGGTCTTATTACTATAAGTAATAAGTATAAAACTAGTAATACCTATAATATAAATAAGAATAAGGTTATTAATATAATTACTAATAATACTATAAAACTCTAGCTACTTATAAAAGTAGTTAAGAATACCTTTATAAGTAATATTATTCTATTCTATATTTTAGTACTTATTAAGAAACTTAATATGTTTTTATAAAGCCCTTAGATAGTTATTATTATAAATATAAGTAAGCTAAAGCTAGCTAAAGTGACTAATAACCTTATTAGTATAAATAAGACTTATCTAGATAAAGAAGTTAGCTAGTAAAAGTAGTATAAAAGTATAATAACTTACCTAAACCTTAATTAAAAAACTAAGATACTTATAGTTTAAAGTAAGCTTCTAGATAGTAGTATAGCTTTAGTTTATAAGGCTAATGCTTATTAAAAGGTTAATAATATAATTAGTAATATAAACGTAAGAAGAAAAGATATATAAAATAGTATCTTAAGTATACTAATATTAAAGGTTAGTTAGCTTGTAGCTAGTAATAACTAAGTATAAATATAAAAAATAATTATAGGTCTTTTAGGCTACTTCTTAAAGCTTATTAAGAGCCTATAAAAGTATTAATAATAGTAAAAAATAGTAAGAGGTTAGTAAGAATATACTATAAAATACTTCTTCCTGTTAATAGTATAGGTAATATACTTAGTAATATAGGCCTCTTAGTAATATAAAAAGTAACTAATATTATAATAAAGCTACTTAAGGTAATTAATATAAAGTATACTACTTTTAAGGCTATTAAAGCTTTTCTTTTTCTTATAAAGAAACTTAAGAATATTTATATTATGAATAATACTTATATCTATAAAATATTTACTATAAAAAAAGAAATACTATAAAAAAGTAAAGAATTTATTAATTTAAAAATTAAAATTTAGTAAAAAGATAGTAAAGCCTTAGTAATAAAAGTATAAACACTAAGAAAGAAAAAGTAAAAAATATAAAAAAGAAGAAATAATAAATACTTAGTAAAACTATAGTAAAAAAAGAAATAAAAAAACCTTATAAGATATATATACTTAAAAAGAAAAAAGGTACTAATATAACTATATAATAAATAGTTATTAAAACAAAAATAAAATAAGAGAGTAAGGTAAAAAAAAGTAAGGTATATATAAAAAAACAATTATAATATAAATAAAGCTACTATATAAATAAGAAATTTTTTAAGCCTAAAGAATAAGTTTAAGAAAAACTAGTAAATAGTAGTAATAATATAAAAAAGACTTTAGTAAAAAAGAATAAGATAATAAAAAGTAACTACTTAGTAAAATAATACTAAGTATAAAAGTATTTATAATACTAAAAACAGATCCTAACTAGCTAAGTTAATAATTAGTTAGTAAAAGATTATTAAAGTAAGACTACTAAAGAACATAAGGTATATAGCTATAGTAAAGCACTATAAGAGTTTAAATAAAAAAGAAAGAAAAAAGTAAAGAATATAAAAAAAGAAAATAATAAACACTTAGTAAAACTATAATAAAAAAGAAAAGTAATTAAAAAAAAGTTCTTATATAAACAGGAACCTAAGAAGTATTTATACTTAAGGAGAAAAAAAGCACTTATATAACTATATAATAAATAGTTACTAAAGTAAAAAAGATAAAATAATAGACTAAGGTAAATAAAAGTAAACTGTATTTAAAAAAATAATTATAATAATAATAAAGCTACTATATAAAGCAAGAATTTTTATAACGAGGTCTTAAATCGGCGAAATGGGGAGGAGTTCATTAGGAGCCTTCACACCAACATTTTAAGACTAATTCTGCTGCAGTTCTAACATGGAATTTATCTAATTTTTTCACTTACTAGCTGTAAG
>NW_007361625.1:0-2000 GCF_000149035.1 Colletotrichum graminicola M1.001
CTTAATAGAAGATAAAGCTTAAGTATTAACTCTTTAATTCCCTTTTTATTTAAGTAAGTAAATTACTAGCCCTACTTATTACCTAACTAGGTAACCTTCTATATTTATAAGACTTATAAGAGTTAAAGACTTTTTAATTTCTTTTCTTTTATATATTATATAATATATTATATAGTATTTTATAAACACTATTTTATATTTTAATATATAGTAGAACTAAAAGTAGTTACCTAATATATATTAGTTTTATGCTTTAAGTATTATTACCTTTTAACTTATTCTAGTATTTACTATATCTTTAATCTATAATTATTTAACTTTTACTTTATATTTATAATTATAAAGAGCTCTTTTCTTATATTATACTTTATAGTTATAATCTATACTTCTAAAGTCTTTATTTTATATAATTAAAATATCTTTATTATATATCTTATACTTTATAACTAGCTATAAAGTATGTATTAGTTTTTATTAAGGTGTAGTAATACTTTTAATCTTTATAAACTATATAGTTTATTCTTATTATAAACCTCATTTTACTTTTATTATTTATAAATATTTAATATACTTTATATAGCTAATAACTACCTACTACTTACTACTTATATAGCTTATAGTTATTTTAGTTTACTAAGTCCTTAACCTTTTTAACTTAACCTATATTTAAGTCTTATTATTTATTACTATATTATATTTGAGTTATTATCATATAACTTACTTTGTTACTTTAGATTATAAGTATAACTTTTTAATACTTTATTATTTATAAGCTAGTACTATATACTTTATTTAATAGAACTTATTACTATTAAAGTAGTTATTTATTTTACTAGAATATATATATTATTTAAATCTTTATCTTCTTACACTATTAATATATAACTACTAAAACTACATTATATTTATTACTTCCTAATAATACCTTTTTAAATAGATTTTACTATATCTTTAAGTCTACTTTAGTATAAGAAGTACTTAGACCTAGAAGAAAAGGTTAACTATTATAGTACTATAAATACTATAATTAATAATACTACTAATCCTAATAATATAAATATAGTAACTTAATATAAAAATTAAATACCTTTATTTCTTCTATATATCTTAGTTTAGTAAATAACTTAATAAAATAGAACCTAAATAATAATAATTATAAGAAATAGAAAACTTTAATAGTTAAGAAGTATTTAACTATTATAGTATAATATATATAATAAATAAATTAATTAAATAAGTAAGGCAGTTAACCTACTATAACTACCTTATAAAGATAATAAAAAAGTAATAATAATATAGTTAAATTAATTTAAACTACTTAGAATCCTCTACATTAGATATCTCTCTATAAAACTAAAACGTTTATATATTATATCTAGCGTTTCTATAGGTACTATAATACTATTAACTTATTTTAATCCTTAGTCTATAACTACTACGTTAATACGTTTCCTCTTATACTTAGGCTATAGCTTTTCTTTATAACTAAATATCCTATATATTAGCTATAGTAAGACTTCTTTTTTATTTAAGGTAAACCTTCTTAGTTTTTCTATATAAGTTAAGTAGATTGTTATCCTTTTAAAGGCTTTTAACCTTAGCCTTTAATAAAGTATTTATATATATATATTTTAGTAGTTATTTAAGAATATACTTAGTAGCTAGTAAACTATATATTAAGAAGTATAAAATAATTAATAAAGTAATCCTTAATTAAAGTTCTTTAAGAATTTATATTTAATATAGTATATAGTATTTAAGAAGTCTAAGCTAGAGGTGTTATAAGAGGGAACCTAAAGGTGTTAAAGTATATAACTTAACGTTTAGCTTTAATAGTACACTTTTTATACTTAGAGGAATAATTCCTAACCCTTTTAAACCTCCTTAAATATTTATTTCTATAAAAGCTTACTTAAAGGCGTTATAAAATACTAAAAAGAAGTTATCCTTAGTAATATAGGTATTACTAAATTATATTTTATCTTTGATTTCTTAACTAT
>NW_007361626.1:0-2000 GCF_000149035.1 Colletotrichum graminicola M1.001
CTAAGGAGTTATCTATCTGTTCTTCATTTCTTGTCTATATAAATACTACTACTACTTACTATCTATCTGTTAGGTAGAGTAATATAGCCTATAACTTATTAAGTTATAATAAAAAGCTATCTTATTTATAAGATTACTTTTTATATTATATAAGTTAGGAATAAGAATACCTTATATATTATTAATATAAAGATAAGCTTTTAAAAAGTAATCTTTTTTAAGTCTTTATTTATATAAATCACCTAGAATACCTTTCTACAGTACTAGATTAGTACATATATTAATTTAATAGCCTATATTATATATAACCTAGGTATAAATCTTATATTAAAGGAATTTAAAAGTAATACTAAGATTATAAGTATACTATATAAAGAAATACTAGTAGAAGTATACTAAGTAGTAAAGAAGATTAGAAAAGTATATATACCCTTATAATAAGTATATAATATCCTTTATAAGGAATTAAGCTATAATATAAATAAAGAAGTTATCTCTTAAATAGTAGTTAAAGCCTTAAATAACACTACTAAACTATATAGTATTATACTAACTTTTCTTATTTTTAAGATATATCTAAGAATTAATAATAATTTATTACTATTATATAATATTACTTAATAAGCTAAAGTAATTTAAAAGGTAGTAAAGATACTTTAAGGTATTTATATAAGAGTAGAAGTTAATTATATAATTAATATATAAAATAGCCTAAATCTTTAAGTAATAGTTTTACTTTTATTATAAAGTAAAGTCCTTATTAAGAGAGAAAATAAGAGATAGATAAGACTATATAAGATTTAGTTAATTAATAGTTATATAATTATATTAAATATAGTAAATAGCCTAACCTAGTTCTATATAATATATATTAAACCTTATTATAAAGACATACCTTAAAGAGAATTAGATAATATTATATAACTAACCTCTTAGAAATAACTAAGAAGAAAGGAAAGACCTAAGGAAAAATAAAGATTTACTATATAAATGTTAGAAAGGTTATTCTTACCTGAAAAGAAAGGATTACTAGAACCTAGCTATTAAACTATAACTTAATAATATTATTATAACTTCTAGACTATTATATAAAGAATCTAATAAGGCTAAAATTAATACTATAATTAATAAAGAAGTACTTAGGATTATATAATATAAACTTAAGAAATATTACTAAGATATTATTTATAAAGGTTATTATTATAATATTAACTATTACCTAGATATTAGTAGTATAGATTAATACTAATAATAGCTAGTATAACTGTAGCTAATTTACTATAAGGTTCTTAAGGGAATTTATTGTAATTTCTCTATAAAACTACTAGATCTATAGGTATATTACGTACTAAATTTACTATATAATCTTATAACACTTTTCCTCTTAATATATAGTTTAAAAGTAGTATTTACCTTTAATATTTATAACTACTTATTAATATATATAGTTAACTATATTACTACCTTAGTAATAACTTATAGTAATTAGTAGTTAACTTTATAATAACTACTACTATAAGATACTATAAATTAGTAAGGTAATATAAGAAAAGGTAACTATTATAATATTAACTATTGCCTAGATATTAGTAGTATAGGTTAACGCTAATAACAGCTAGAATAACTATAGCTAATTTACTATAAAATCCCCTAGGGACTTTATAGTAATTTCCCTATAGTATAACTATAAGGTAGATCTCTAGAGATAGTAAGGCTATTTATAAATAACTTTATAGTTAGCTAGTAGTAAAGTACTACCTAATAGTAATCTATTTAGGAAGTGCTTTATTTATAGTAAATTAGGCTACTAGTTAACTAAATATATAAAAGAGGAGTAATAAGCCTTTTTTATATAATATAAAAATATATACTTTATATAAGCTTTAAAGACTATATTTAATTACTTTCTAGTTAACTATAAAGGTTATAAAGATAATAAGCTACTTTATCTTAAAAAAGTAAGTAATAATAACAAAATCTACTTATTAGATAATAAAAAC
>NW_007361627.1:0-2000 GCF_000149035.1 Colletotrichum graminicola M1.001
GGTATAGTAGAATCTATCTAGTAAAATTATAGTAGCTAGTAAATACTAAATAATATAGCCTAATTTTAGTATACATTAGTACTAGTAGGAAGTAAAGATTAAGGCAATATAAATATATTCATAAGGTAAAAACTTACTTTAATAGGTACATATATAATTTAATAAAGTTAGTTTAGTAGTAAAGAGATATTAAAGTATTATAGTTATAATCTAAGTAATAAAGTAAGTTATATAATAATAGCTTAAGTATAGTATAGTAATAAGACTTAAATAGACGTTTAGTTAAGAAGAGTTAAGAACTTTGTAAATTAAAATAAATATAAGCTATATATAGTTTATAACTATAAGGTATAATAAACATAGTATAAATAGTATGATTATAAAAAATAAAAGTTTTATTAGTAAAAAGTATAAGTATATAACTATAAAGTATAGTAAAAGAAAAGAAAAACTTTTCTAATTATAAATATAAAGTATAAGATTTATAACTATATATTAAGTACAAGTTAAATATTACTATAAGGTAATAACTTATATTATATAAAGTGTAATACTTATAGTTATTAAATAACTACTTTTAGTCCTCCTATATAATATATAATAAGATTATAAAATAAGATTTATAATATAGTATACATAATTATTATATAATATCAAAATAAAAAACACAGAAAAGTTTCTAAAGCTTATAACTACTATAAGTATAAAGGATTACTAAAATAGGTAATTAGTAAGGCTAATATTTTACTTACTTAAATAGAAAGGTAATAGAAAAGTAGATATTTAACTTTCATCTTATATTAAGCTTGACTCTTTCTATCTACCCCTCTTTTATTTCCCCTTATAAGGTATATATAAGATGTAATATTACATAAAGACCTGTATTGAATCTAGAAAAAGTTTAGCTTTCTAATTAGCCTAAATATAGATACCTAGTTATTATCTATAACCTTCTTATTATCTAAGAAGTATTAAGAAGAAAGAAATATCTATATAAACTACTTAGATTCCCCTTTAATTTTATTTCTTTCTAAATAGTAAAGTATACCTTTCTCCTTCAAGGTAAAATAGACTTTTTTACTCCATTATCTACCTTACTAGCAATAGACGTTACTACTTAATAAGTACCTATTTAAATTGTTACTTAGTACTTTCCTTAAGGCTGTTATAATCTAATAAGCTACAGGCTAGATTACCTTACCTAACAGGCAGACAATAGGCAGCAGTAGTATTTATACACACAAGAAACAAGGGACAGACAAATTACTCCCTAGAATACAAGAACTATAGTATAAGTTATATAAAGATAACAGCTAATTAACTAATAAGGTAATTACTATTAATTATAAAAGTAAGTGCTTACTAGTATTTACTAAGCGCTTACTTTGTATAAAAATAGTAATTACTTATAACTATTAGGTAAATAGGTAAATTAGGAAACAGCTAGGACTTATATATAGGATAGACTTAGGCGTACGTAGGGTTAGCAAATAAGTCAGCTAGTTACTAGTTAAGTCACTAGTCTGACTAGTTAAGTTAGACTTAAGTTAGCTGTTTAATTTAACTTAACTTAACTAGACTAGTCCTAGTTAAGTACTACCTAACTGGTTATAACTAGTTTTAACTTACTATAAAAAATATATAAGTATAAATATAAATATATATTCTAATATTTTACTAAAAATAAAAAGAATTAAACCTATAAGAGATAAAGTATCTCTAAGTACTATAAATAGTATATATAGATATATATATATAATATTTAATAGTATTAGAATATAAAAAAGTAAAATATATAGGAAAATAATATTAACTTACTCTTTAAGTTAGATCTTTTTCTTTTTATATCATCATTATTATAATAAACATTATAATAGTAATAATAGACTAATAGTATTTAAACTTATTAGTAATAGTAAAGTAGAGGGCTATATATTATACCTTAGTAAGTAAATATATATATATATATATATCTATAGAAGTAAAAATGTAATAGTATA
>NW_007361628.1:0-2000 GCF_000149035.1 Colletotrichum graminicola M1.001
TAAAATAACTTTTTTTATAACTTTATATTTAGTATTAAGGGTATTTACTACCTTTTTATTTTCTAGGCCTCTATTAATAAGAAGTTAACTATAAACGCTATAGTAGTAAGAAACGTCTTCTTAAATAAAGTCTACTACCTAATTAAATCCTAGCTTAGCTAGTTACCTTACCTTAATTTATCTTATTATATTATAGTAAGCTTTAACTAAGGCTTATAAGCTAATTTATTAAATATCTAAAGAAATCTTTATAAAAAGTATTTTCTTTAGCGTTATCCTAATATACTAGTTATTTATATAGGCTAATTAGGCTTTTTAGTAAAGCTAGTAAGATATAATACTAGCTTAAATATAGTAGTATATATTTTTCTAGAAGTAAGATAATATAAGGTAGTAAAATATTATATTACGTCGTTAGTATCTTAATTTAATATAATTATACCTAATTAAGTAGTCTTAGATCTTTAGGTTATTAATAAGTCTTTAGGGAATAAGGTGCCTTTTAGTTAGCCTTATATAAAAGTACTTATCTCTTACTAAGTATTACTAAGCTTTAGTTTTAAACTTCTTATAGTTTTTAACTAGAATACTATTTAAGTAAAGTATAGTTTTTAAATAGAATACTATTTACTTAGTTTAGTTAGACTAAAACTAATTAAAGTATAGCTATATATTAAGAATAGTAAAGAAGTAAGAGGACTTAAAAATATTTAAAAGAAAAAGGTATAGACTATATAAATAAAAATAAAGTAAAAGTTAGAATTAATAAAGTCTTTAACCTAATTAAAAGTCTTATAATTATTAAAATTAAATTACTTTAAAGGTTTTTAAGAAAAAGCATTTATAATAATATTTTTTATTCTTAAAATATACTTAACTTTAAAGTTAGATAGTTAGATTTTTATAATTTACTTTATAATTAGGGCTCTTAAGAGGTTATAAGCACTACTATTTAGCTAGGCTACTAAGACTTAAGTGTTTATCTCTAGAAAAAACTTTATACTATAAATATAGTTCTAAAGCTTTTTTAAGACTATTAGAACTACTTATAGTTTAAGCTTACTAAAGTTATACTTTAGTTTAAGGCCTTACTAAATACTACTTTTATATTAAGCTACTACTTACTTAGTGTCCTTAACTTAGCTAAGATAAGCCCTTTAGCTAGTAAATAATATATTAGTTCTAATAATAAGCTGTTTTACTTTAAGGCTATAGTTAATTAAGATTAAGATAAGTACTAAAGTAAGTTTTCTTTTAATATTACTATAATAGTAGCCTAATTAGGTCCTTACTAAAACGTTGTATTCTTTTTTATAAGCCTCTAAAAAGGAATTATAATTTTAAAATACTTATTAATCTAGACCTTATAGAAGCTAGTTATACTAATAAAGAATTAAACTTCTATAAGACTTAAATACTTTTACTACTTAAGGATTTTAATAATATTTACCTAATTAGGCCTATAGCCTCTAAAGCTATAAAAATACTTTATAATAGTTACTATTTTTTATAACTACTATAGCTTCTTTAAGGTAATAGTATAGCTAACTAACTTAATATTTAATAGTACTTAGTTAATATTCTAAATATACTTATAAATATATTACTAAATACTAAGCTAATTAAAAAGTGCTTATCTTTATAAGTTATAAAAAAGCCTTTAATAATAATATTATTAAGAAAGGCTTAGTAATAATAAGAAATAAGGTTATAAAGAATCCTTATTATAATCTATATAAACTATACTAATAAGTTAGTACCTTTTTATAATAAGGTATATATATAAAGTAAGCTAAGTAAAGTAGTAAATATTATTAAATCTTTACTTTATTTTACTAAGAAAACCTAATTATATCTTAACTAGATATCTAAAAGTAAAAGTATTTTATACATACTAAAATGTTTTAAGAAATTCTTTAGTTATAAAAGTATAAAAGTATCTTAAATTATAACACTGTTTATATAAGTAGCTAAATTAATTAGGTAGTAGGATTTATTCT
>NW_007361629.1:0-2000 GCF_000149035.1 Colletotrichum graminicola M1.001
GCGATCCGGAGACATTTTACGGCCAACGCCGCCCTAGAACTCACATTCCCAACATCTTTTTCGAGGAAAGACCCCGCCCATTATATGTTCATGTTCCCTGATTGTAACCCTTGACATAGAGCTCCCCGAATATACACTAAGATCTTTAATATACCTAAAGTTAAAGGCATACTTACCTTTAGGCTGTTCCTTAAAGTAGTCTTATATAAGATTACTTCTTCTTAAGTAACTTATAAGCTCTTAAATATTATTTAAAATAAATTCTAATGGTTTATATTAAGAATCTTAATTACTACGCTACTATCCTTATAGGTATACTTAAAGAAGACTTATTTACTATAAAACATAAAGGGAAAAGGTATAGTATATACATAACCTTAGTAGGTTGCCTTATTAAGAGGTTAGTAAATAAATTACCTTACTTTAAACCTAAGCCCTAAGGTAATTTATATATATTTAGTTATACCTACCTATAGACTATTTTAAAATACTTATATATTAAAAAGGCCCTTACTAGTAACTTTAAAAACCTTACTTTAGTTCTATTTATTCTTATATAATAAATTTATAATTAAATTAATAGCTTAAAAAATCTAGACTAATAACTTAAACTTATTTAGAAGAAGTAAATTAAAGTAACACCTTTATTTAAGAAGTATATCTCTTAAACAAATTACTTTTAGACTAGTAAATAGTTATAAAAAGGTAAGAAGGATAATAAAAGAGGGGAAAATCTTCTATTTAAAGTTATTACCTATATTATTAACCTTACCTTATTATAATTACCTCTAGCTATAGTTACTTAAGAACTATAATCTTATAGTGTCTTTACTATAATTTCTTAGGCCTATACGTCCTTTTATTTAGTACTATATTAAATAACTATAGCACTATATATCTAGTAAATAATATTTCTTTACTAAAACCTAGTACTATTAAGATACTAAAAGAAGGTGTATAATAAGTTAATTTAGGTACTACTTTATACCTTATACTTATAATAAGCACTTATATAATAAAGGGCGTTCTTAAAAGCTAGGATAGGATAAACTTAGACCTTATACTTATAAATATAGTATTTATAGAAGACTTTTATATAAATATTATCTTAAAAGCCTTACTTTAAAAAATAAGTATTTAGTATTTTAGTCTAAACTACACTTTATAATAGAGTAGATATAAAAATAGCTTTATAGTTAAGTAACTTACTTAAGTAGCTAATATCTTTTTTCTTAAATATAAGCCCCTTTTTACTTATCTTATTTCTAGATAAATTCTTATAAGTAATATAGCTTTAGTTTATATTATTATAGTAACGCTACTAGGCCTTAGCACTTCTAGATAACTATCTTACTAAGATTAACTAATATAAAATAACTTAGCCTAGCTCTAGTACCTTTAGGGTAGACACCTTAGTACTAAAGCGCTTAAGTATCTTATTACTAAAGTAAAAGGCGTTAAGGTTAAGGCTTTTAATAGTCTTAACTATATTAACTACTAAATAACATATATAAAAAAGTTATTTTATAATACTAATTAAAGTAATAAGTAATCTAACTATACTATAAGATTACTTAAGATCTTTTAAACTACCTTAATAGCTTTAATAATAGTATCTAGCTAATAGTTATTAAAAATAAGTTTATAAGTAGGTTATTTAGCTTCTTATATATATTAAAGACCTATATAAGTGTTTTTTAGGTTTTATAAGTATTTAAATTATAGGTCTATTAGTATTAAGGCCTTACTTTATATAAAATACACTAGGATATAACTTACTTTATAATAGTAATTAATAATAATTCTACCTTCTAAAAGTAGACCTAAGATAAAAAGATTAAGGTTAAGACTATACCTCTATATATAAAAGAGCTAAATAGTAGTACTAAGAGGGCTAAGTAAAAAGTAATAACCTAAGGTATTAAGATACTCTTTAGGGCTAACTTTCTCCTTAAGCTATAAGGCTATAATAGCTAGAATCTACCTTTATAATATTAGCC
>NW_007361630.1:0-2000 GCF_000149035.1 Colletotrichum graminicola M1.001
AGCTAGAGTTTTATAGTATTATTAGTAACTATATTAATAACCTTATTTTTACTTATATTATAGCTATTACTAGCTTTTAACTTATTACTTATAATAATAAGACTTAGACTTCTTAAACTAAGTATAAGTTAGCTAGAGTTACTAAGTCTTTATTAAAGTGTTACTATACTTTTAAGTCTAAGCTTACTATAATAGTTTTATTTTATAATAAGGGTTTTTATAAAAAGGCTAAGAATTACTAAAATAAATATAAGGCTAATAAAGAAAATAAGGTTTTACTAATTACTTATATTATAAGTACTAAGCTTTATAAAAAGTATACCCTTATAAATAAGTAAAAAAAAATATTACTATTACTAAGGCTATAAAAAAAAACTATAATACTAATATATATACTACTAAGCTTATTTATAAGGCTAGAAAGAAAAAGTATAAAGTAGAAATTACTAAGTAAAAGGTTAATAAAAAGTATAAGGCTACTTTTACTTCTTATAAGTATTTTTATAATATCTTTCTTATAGATTATAAGTATATATATACTATTTATTAAAAGCTTAATAAGTAAGAAAAT
Source organism: Colletotrichum graminicola M1.001 (assembly GCF_000149035.1). Classification (NCBI taxonomy): domain Eukaryota; kingdom Fungi; phylum Ascomycota; class Sordariomycetes; order Glomerellales; family Glomerellaceae; genus Colletotrichum; species Colletotrichum graminicola. The sequence continues at coordinate 572 of NW_007361630.1, forward strand.
AATAATAAGTATAACTAGACTTATTATAATAAGAAGCTAGTTCCTTATATATTACTTACTAAGTGTTTACTACTTAATATAAAAAAAAAGGTTATAATTACTATTATAAAGAAGTATAAGTTAGACTAAGAGGATTTTAAGGCCTTATCTTTTGAGAAAGATAATAATCTTACTAATAGTAAAGGTAGTAATAGTAAAGGTAGTAAAAATAAAAGTAATAATAGTAGTAATTAAGTAATAGTTTTATAATAATTTTTTAGGTTTAGTTTTTATTCTTTATTTTTTAATTATTAGACTACCGGCAGAGGCCACATTGGCTCTCGCTAACCGTCTACTTACTCACCACGCCGGGCCACGCCTTTTTACCTGACTTTTTATGGAACATTTGCGTTGGCCGACTACTATTACTCCTCCAACAGCTCGATATGTTTAGATCTTTTTTGAATGTAATGCCAAAATTAGAAATCATAATGGCAGCTCTCCACACATAGAGAGTACTTCCCCTAAACGTGTCGAAAGGCCCGAATATGGTCAAGGGAGGGTTACCCGAATAAGTACCAACGGGGCTTGGGCCCGGAATTTAATACAAACGGTAGGTAAAACTGACTAAGGTTGTACGCCCCTCCTAAAGAGAAAAAGTATAAAGTAGTAATTACTAAGTAAAAGGCTAATAAAAAGCATAAGGCTACTTTTACTTACTATAAGTATTTTTATAATATTTCTTTTATAAACTATAAGTATATATATACTATTTACTAAAAGCTTAATAAGTAAGAGGATACTTATAAGTATAACTAGACTTATAATAATAAAAAACTAGTTCCTTATAAATTACTTACTAACTAAGCGTTTACTACTTAGTATAATAAGGAGAAAAAGGTTATAGCTACTATTATAAAGAAGTATAAATTAAACTAAGAGGATTTTAAGGCTTTATCCTCTAAGAAGGATAATAGTCTTATTAGTAGTAAAAGTAGTAATAGTATAATCTATATTATCTAAGATTCTTCTTAGGTTATATAGCTATAAGTCTTTATAGTTATAATAAATATAGGTTTACTTAAGGATTTTATAATCTAACTAGGGCTTTAAGGTAAAAAGTCTTCTTTTTTTAGTATAGCTTTAATAGCCTAAATAAATACTATACTTATTTTACTATTTTCTTTAAGTAATATAATAGTTTAGTAGGATTTTAGTAATATTTTATTAGCTAGTCTTAATTTCTTTATTAAAGTAAGGAGTATATTATTATATACTACTTCTCTTTTTATATAGTCTAGCCTTTTAAATAGACTATTTACTAGGTTAGTTACTTCTAAATAGTACTAAATTTTGTAATTAAATACTAATAACTTATATACTTATTTACTAAGCTTTTTATAAAGGTCTTATATTAAGGTGTTAATTACCTCTTTTAGGGCTTATAATC
>NW_007361631.1:0-2000 GCF_000149035.1 Colletotrichum graminicola M1.001
TTTAATTTATAAGTAATATAACAATATTTATTTTATTCTTATATAGGTCTAAATAATAGTTATAGGTAGCCTTATAGACATAATTTAAAAGTATCTTTAAGATAACAAGTTTTAGATTACTTTTTAAGTAATATTTAAAGTAATTTAAAAGTAATAAGCCTTATCTTTAGATAATATAACTAACTAAACTTAGAGGTAATATAATAAGTTTTCTTCCAAAGCTATATTTATTAGTAATTTAGTAATATAGCTATTAAAATTATAGTTTTTATTTATAAACACTTAATCTTTTAATATTCTTAAGATTTAAGACATACTTATAATAAAGACTTTTCTTTTAGTAGTAAAGTAATAAGCTATACTACTATAAGTATAAAAAGACCTAAATATACTTAGCTTTACTAATAAAGTTATATAAAGTAATAATAGTATATACTACCTTTAGAGAGAAAAGTAAGCTATTAACTAAGAATAAGAGTTATAAAGAGTATCTTTATAAGTAATCTACCTAACTTTAGCTACTTACTTTCTATTAGTATCTTAAGATACTGTTTTATACTAAAGGTATAACAGTAGTATAATAAGAAGTATATATATTTATTAATACTATTAACTAATATATAAACATTAAGCTAGGATATAATATATTATTAGTTACTAAGCTATAGTACTACTTAGAAAAGTAGCTACTAAATAATATAGTAGTAATATAAGGTAACTTACTTAATAGTAGTTAATAACTAAATCTAAAGCTTTTTATTATAAAATAAATTACTTATTAAAAGATTTAAAATTCTAAAAGAAGAAGTAAGAATATATCTATATAAATAGAAGTATAGCCTAAAAGACGTTATAAATTAGTATAATATATAAACTTAAGTAACTAAGGTTATTTATTTTACTAAAGCAGCTAAAGAACTAAATAGCTATTTCTTAGCTATAGTTTATAACGAAATAAATATATGACTTATAGCTAGTATAAACTAGGTAAATAAATATATAAACTAAGAAAGGTTTACTAATAAACTTTACTATAAAAGTAAAAAATAATAAAGAGATTATATATATAGATTATAAAGAAAACTAGTAAGGTAAAACTAAAAGACTAATATAAGAAACTAGTTAATAGCTTTTTTAATCTAAAGCCTTAAGTTATTAGAATAACTAAAAAACTTAAGATAAAGCTTTAGACTTATTTTTATATTAAAACTAATAAACTTAGTATATAACTAGTAGAAACCTACCTTTAGACTAGTAAGAAGATAAACAGTCTTTTTTAAAATAAGACTATTAAATAAGAACGTCTAAAATCTACTTATTTACTTAGCCTAACTAGCTAATAGTAAATTACCTTCTTAGTACTAAAAGTAAGATAATAGGCTATATAATAAAGATAAATAAACTTTTTTATAAATATATACTTAAAGAAGAGGTAAATAATAGTAAAAATAATTTAATTATTTTTACTAAAGATAGTAGTAGTTAAACTAATATTTTAATATTATAAACTATAAAAAAGTAAGGTTATAAGGTCTTTAAACTCTTTTTTATAAACCTTAAGTATAAGTCTAACTAAAGTAATAATAGACTAAATAATAAAAGTAAAATAGTTAAATAGTTAGAAGTTAAAGACTTGTTTTACTTTATAAAATAAGATAATAAAATAGTTATTAAGAAATAGTTTATAATAAATACTATAATAACTAATGTATATTTAAAGCTTATAGCTATTATAGTTATATTATATATATATATATTTAGTTATTTAACTATATTTATTAGGTTTATACTTAGGTTTATTAGTTTATAAAACCTATAGTATAAAGTAAAGCTACTATATAAAGCTAACTTTAAACTATAATAAAACTATTAGTCTAGCTTTATATAGTTATCTATACTAAAATTTACTTTTATAGATTTATAGTAGCTGCTTTATTTACTAGATATATAGACCTAGGGGTATAATAATGTATTATTATATAAAGCCTACTTAAAACCTT
>NW_007361632.1:0-2000 GCF_000149035.1 Colletotrichum graminicola M1.001
TTTAGTAACTACTTAAAAGTTATTATAATAATATATAATTCTTTATAAGTATAAAGTTTAATAAAGATATACTATACTACTATAGTAATAACTAGTAATAAAGGTTTTAGTTAAATATTAACTAAGCTAATAACCTCTTTTAAATTAAAAGTACTTTTTATATAGTAAGAAAAGTTATTAAAGATATAAAAATTAACTGATTACTTTTAATAGGTTTATATAGCAAGATAAAAGATATCTAACTATTTTATAATAACTTATAAAGCTTTTAGTTATTAAGAAACCTAGTTATACTAAAAAATAACTAACTAAGTAAATACTACTTACCTCCTAAAAAAAGCCTCCTTAATAACTACATTTAAGTAAAGATATTATAATAAGTATATACCTAGATAAAAAAGAAGTATTCTTTTAGACTTATTATTTTTAAAGTATATAAAAGGTACTATAATAATATAGTTAAAGTTAAAAAGTAAGAAATAAGAAATAATAAGTTTATTAAGTAATAATATTATCTTATTAGTAGGCTTACTTAGATTATAGCTTTTTATTATACTAAGCTAATTCTTAAAAAATATAAGTTAGTATACTTAAAGCTAATAAAAGTAAGATATATACTCACCCTTAAGGTGAATATAATATTTACTATCTCTAGCTTTAGGTTAAGTAAGAAATATAATTTTCTTAAGTTAGTACTTTAATAAAAAAGCTAGTATTATAACTATAGCTACTTAATTAGTAAAGTTAAAGTTAATAGTAAAATACTCATAAAAATAATAAAACTTAATAAGTATAGCTTAGTTATAATATAACTTTAGTTAGTAAAAGTAATAAAAAGCTTATAGCTAACTATAACTATATTACTTTTACTAATATTAAAAATAAAAAAGCTTATAGTAGGTTTTTTTTATACTATACCTACCTAAATATAAGTAGTAGTAATACTAGTAACTACTATAACTACTTTAGGCTATTCTCTAGCCTAGCTATAAATACTATTTACTATAGAAATCCTTTAGCTTAATACTTACACTAAGAAGTACTTACTAAAGCTTATTCTTTAAAACGACTTTATAGTATATTAATATAATATAAAGCTTTAAATCTAAGTAGTTAAGGTAACTTATAAAGATCTTTTATCTTTATAGTAATTCTATTAAATAATTAACTACTACCTTTATAAATAAGTATAAAACTAGTAAGAATACTAATTTACTAATATAAAGTAAAATATTTTTAAGTAAAAAGGTTAGCTAGTAATCTTAAAGTAATTTAGGTACTACTTTAGACTAACCTTAGTTAAAGGAAGAAAGTAGTTTTATAAAAACTACTTTACTACTAATAAGATTAATAAGTAGTATAATATTTATATATTTACTTAATTTTTCTTTAAGTATACTAAAGTATAAAGTAACTAAAGTTAATACTAGTAGCTAATAAGGTTTTATAATAATCTTATACTATAGTTATAAAGATTTCTCTATAAGCCTAAAGACTATAACTGCTTAGATAAGTATATTACCTTTACTAAAGAAAAACGCTAAGCCCTTTAAGACGTTACCTTACTATTATAAAGCACCTCTATATATACTAATAATATAAGTACCTAAAGTAGTATAAATAATAATATAGTACTATAAAAAGGTATATTAAAGTAACTAAAAAACTACTACCTTTAAAAGAAAAGACCTCTTAAAGACTAATAAAAAAGATAATAAGCCCTGTCGTCCAAAACGCACAGTTCCACCATGCAGATTGGATGAAGGGAGAAATAGAATCAGAGGGGCCATCTCGTAAGAGGAGCAAGATTCCTTTCCAGCTAACGACGGCAACGCGTTGGTTAGGTATAGATGCAACCGTGGTACAGAAAGTAGCGGCGGAGCGTGTATCTGAGGCTACTATGAGTTACCGCTTTTCGTCATTACCCACGTCCCGTCCTGGCTCCGAGCATCTGCATGCAAAGCGACTCACTGAATGCCTCCAATCATTCTTGCCACGTG
>NW_007361633.1:0-2000 GCF_000149035.1 Colletotrichum graminicola M1.001
ACCTACGCATATGTATGCCTGCGGAAGATGGTTTGTAACAACTGATCTATGTAACCATCTCTTCGCAGGCGGGCATACGAAATCCAGCATCCGAGACTGTAACTCCGCTACTACACCGTCCATTACTCACCCCGAGAGTTGCGGGTATCTCTTAGTCGAGTCTCATTACTTTACCGACCGAGCTGTGACTGCACGAACACATAACCGCTATTGATCACCCATGCAACAGGCGCCTGGCACCTCAAACACGCGCATCAACGGGCATAGCCGTTGATGAAGCGTTTTGAATCGCTTCGTATCGGAAGTGGTAACATATGATCCGGACAGCACGGAGTGCCCAGCCGACGTAAATACTACCGCGTAATATCCCTATAGATGTAGTAGATCTACTAGCAGATTAGCTGTAGTTATTCTAACTATATTAGCGTTAATCTATACTGCTAATATCTAGGTGATAATTAATATGATAATAATAACTTATAGTATATTAACTATATACTATTTATATTATAAGTAAAGATCTAAGATATAGATAGATTAATTAACTTTATTATAAAGCTATATATATAAGCCTTACTATACTAGTACAAAGTAGTAAAAGTATAAGCTAGAAAATATAATAAACACTATGTCTTGAAGAAATATTAGTATAAGGATATTATTAGACTATTATTAAAGAATTTCTAGTTTAAAGATAAGAAGTTAGCTTTAAGGTTTATTTATATAACTATAATAAAATAGATTAGATTATAAGTATACTAGGTTTATTTACTTAAGTATTACTATAAGATATATAATAAATTCTTAGTTATAATAATTAAACTATAGAATACTTAGTAAAAGTAAACTAAAGGATAAGTAATATCACTAAAACTAGAGGATAACCTTAAGGAATAAGAGGTAAAAAAGATTATTACTAGCTAAGAAATAAAAAGGAATTAGTAATATCTTATTAAATAGGTAAAATAGCTAGCAAAGTATAATACTTAAGAACTAAAAAACACCTTTAAAACACTAAAAGAAAAGTATTTATTTATAAGAAATACATAAAAAGGGAATATAAAAACTAAAAAAACTAAAAGTAAGTAAATTAATATTATTAGATAGCTACCTAACTATTAGTAAAAATAAGTCTAAAACCCCCTTTTATTTAAATAGGCTAAGAAGCTAGTTAAGGTATCTTAATAAAATAATAAAAGACTGAAACTAAAGGGTTGTTAATAAAAAGGTATATAACCCTTACTATTAGTAGTAATCTTAAAACTAAAAGATAAGCCTATAAAAACATAAAAACTATTATAAAGCTATTACTTACATATAAACTAATTTCTTTTTTTTAGCTTTAGCTTTAGCTTTTACTTTAAAGTCTTCTTAATTTAGATTATATACCTTTATAAGGTTAGTAGTAACCTTTTTATTTTTATTATACTATTTAGTAAATACTTAGTTAATAAGTACTATAGAAGAAATAGGCTTCTTCTTATTATAAGTATAATTATACTTATAAGTGTTTACTTACTTAGTAAGCTTTTAGTAAATAGTATAAATATAATATACCTATAACGTACATAATAAGTAAGTTAATTAGATAAGTAAAGCAATTAGCCTACTATAATTATAGTCTCTTCTTCCTTTTACTACACGTCTAACTACTAAAAACAATATATTTACTAAATAATAAAGCCTAATTACTCTTAGCTATTAAAGCTATCTAAGGACCCTATAAAACCAGTATTTAGGCTGTATTACGTATCTATTTAGTACCCTTCTTTATATTACGTAACTATCTTAATAGAAAACCTTTATAATATAACACTATAGCTAACTTATAGAATTAAATAAAGCTTAAAAAAAAAAAGCTAGTTAAGTTTATTTTTAACTTAAATTCCTAATTATTTCCTTTTTAGCTTAGTAGTGTTAAAGAAATAGCTAATTAACTACTTACTAACTATAATATATTACTAGTTAGTAAGCACTAAGCCTTAAACTTTATTAGATAA
>NW_007361634.1:0-2000 GCF_000149035.1 Colletotrichum graminicola M1.001
GCGCTAACGGAAAAGGTCTCATCGTTGCTACACCACGCACCTCCAATCATTGTCTCACTGGTTTTGAATATTTCGGTTCGTCGCCCCCTTTGAAGGGTATCGCACGAAATTCAATTGCCATGTCCGGGGCGAAGAACAAGTTCACCCCGGCCCAGGAAACCTTTATTGACCGCTGATGTACAGGTGCGGACCGTTCGGCCTCAATTAGCGCGAAACTAAAGCGAAAAAGTCGCAAACCCGCACTATAGGGGCACTTGATTCAGAGGTGTACGTCGGCGTACACAGGAGTGAACTCTTGCAATTCTTGAAGGACGATTCCGCCGCTGGGGCAGTTAAAGATAATCCTTTATATAGTAGTAATAACGTAGCTAGATATTACTTATATAGCTACCTTACTTACTTACTTTAACTATAATCTAAACCTAGATTACTAAAACGCTATAAATTATATACTTAGATATCTTTATTAAATATAGTACCTTTACCTTAAATATAAAGTAATACTAAGTAGTAAAAATAATATATTAGAGATTGCCTTAGACGCCTTATTTACTAATAACTTACTAGACTATTATAGCTTATAACTAGATATACTAAAGCTATTTAAAGAGCTTATCCCCTAGTAAGCTAATATATAAAATATAGTAATAATATTAACTACTAAGGCTAAACTACTAGTACTATTACTTACTATAAAAAGGCGTTTTATACTAGTAGATTTACTACTATATTAGGTATATAAATATTAACTTAACTTAGAACTAAATTATTACTTAATAAGTAGGTAGCTACTAAATAGCTACTAACTATTTATATTAGCTATAATAATACTTAAACTATTAGGCTTATTACTAAGAAGCTTATTTAACTATAAGTAAGGATATAGTATATAAATATCTATAGCTACTAGCTATACTAAAAAGTAGTATGAAATTATATTACTATTAAATATAAGAAGTCTACTAAATTAATAGCTTATATATTAATAAAAGCACTTAGTATACTATAATCTACTATATTTCTAGCTTACTTAAATATAAGTAACTAATATATATACCTTAAAATAAACTAATAATTAGAATTAGCTAATAATAAAGTAAAGCTTTACTACTAGATAGAAAAAGAAAACATATAGGATATTAAAGAATAATTAATAAATAGATAGGTTATATATAGAGAATATTAAGCGTAAGTGCTATAGTAATTAATTATAATACTAGTGGTAATATTGTATATTAAATATAGTAGAATAACATATAAGTTAGCTAGTAAATATATAGTTACCTTATAGTAAATTATTAGGGAATAGGTAGTAAATTAGCCTTACTTTTAAGGGTGACTTTACTAATAATATTACTAGGATTAGCTAGGATTTCCTACCTAAGAAATAAGGGGTTTTCCCTTGTTTTTATAGGATATTACTATAGTTATATAACATATAATAGAATTAATTAATTAACTATTATAATCCTTATAATTTAACACTAGTATTCTTAGGTATATAACTTAGAAAGTCTTCTTAGCGCTTTTATAAAGCTTTATACTAGTAGTAATAAGTTAGGTCTAAAGTATTTAGGTACTAGTAGTAGTACTAGTAGTAAAAGCCTAGTGTATCTTAGTAGTAAGGAAGTGTCCTTTAGTAGTAGTAGTAGTAATAATAGTAGTAATAATAGGCTATTACTTCTCTATCTAATAGCTACTATCTTTTTCTAAAAGTCCTTAATAGCTAGGTTAAACTTTATAGTAGTAAAGAGGGTTAGTAGTACTAGTTATATAAAGCACTTACTTATAAGTAAAGAGGCTATTAAGATTAATAATAGTAATAATAAAGTTAATAGTAAAGATAGCTAGGATAGTAATAGTAATAAGGGCTTATAGTATAGTAAAGAGTAAAAGAAAGCGTTCTAAAATATAAAGTCTTAATAGTAAAGTTAGTAGTAATATTAATAGCTATAGCTATTTATATATATATAGTAGAAAAGTGTAGGTTATAAGGGAAA
>NW_007361635.1:0-2000 GCF_000149035.1 Colletotrichum graminicola M1.001
TAGGGCTAGGTGTTTATAATCTCTAAATCTTAGGTGTTTTTAGTTTAAAATAATAGGTTCTCTTTTAGTGTTAATGTCTTTAGTCCTATAGAAGTAAAAGGTCTAATTATTAGTTTCCCTTAGAATTTCTTAAAAAGTATAGTTATATATTTTAGTAAGTATATATACTATATTAATTTATAAGATATAAGTTTTATTATATTTATAGCTTTTACTATCTATAAGTAGTAATAGTAATAGTATATTATTACCTTATTAGTAAATATATTAAGTTTTTTCTTTAGTCTATTTAACTAGGATTCGGTTTACTTAAGTTAGTTCTATTAGTTATTTTACTACTTTTTATTTTATCTTACTTAGTAGAACTAGTTTATAGTAAGAAAGTTCCTTATTACTTTCCTTTTTACTACTAGTTTGTACTTTATTAGAACTAGTTTTTAATACTATAATAGTTTCCTATAGTACTAGCTCTTAGTAGTAAAGTCTAGGTTATTAAAACCTAGTTTTTCTTTTTCTAACTACTAGGATTCTAAGTTATCTTAAGGTTATATATACTTTTACTTATAGTCCTTAAGTAAGTTTAAGTGCTTTAAGGCTGTTTATTAATTCTTAGCTAATAATATTTTAAGCTAGTAGTTAGTATAGCTAAGGGTAGATTATTACTATTATATAAGGTCTCTCTTTAATACTTATTTTATAGTTAATTTATTACTTAAGTAAGTGTATTTTACTATATAGTAATCTTATAGTCTAAATTCTATTATAAATAATTTATTTATTATACTTATTTAATAGTTATTAGATATCTTAGTTTGTACTATTTAGAATTCTTTATTAAGTCTTAGTCTAGTAGGTAATAGCTTTCCTACTTATAGTAATAATCTTAGTTAGTTATATACTAAATTTAGTTACTTTATAGGTAGTTATTAGAGGTCTTATTCTAATTACTATTCTTTCTAGTAGTTATCTTTTACTTTAATATAAAGTTATAGTTATTTATTAAGGGTCTCTAAGGTGTTCTTTATATATAGCTAGCCCTATTTATCTTATATAGCGTCTTATACTTAGATTAGCTTGCTAGTAAGTTATCAGTTCTATTTTTAAAAATCTTTTACTACTTAGGTTTATTATTTTCCAGCTACTATAATAGTTTTGGTAACTTATTATAGATAATTTTTAAGTGCCTTTATGTAGTTATAGTTCTCTTAAGTAGCTACTTATTACTTTAGCTATTCTTCTACTAGTTCTAATTTCTTAATATTAAGTAGGTTAACGGGCTATATTAGTAATTAGTTATATATTTGTTTAAGCTTCTAGATAATTTCCTAGTTTTATATATCTAAAACTTATTTTCTTTTATTACTATACTAATAAGTAATTACTATAGTCTACTAGTTAATCTATTAAATATCTATAGGCTTAGTAGCCTAGGCTATAATACTAGTAGTTTCTTTTAAGATACTATTATAAAGTACTTTTATTATAGCTTTTTCTATATTAATTATTATAAACTATTCTAGTTAGGTTACCTTAGTAGTGTTTTTAGGCTTCTTTAGGTACTATCCTACTTATTTCTTAATATCCTTATAGGTAAGGTAGTTATTATTATAGCAGGCAGTCTATAAAAATTACTTATAAGGAACCTCTTATTTTATAACGTTAGCCTTATATACGTGCTTAGGTAGGTTCTTATTTTATAGCTTCTTTAGCTATTTATAGTCTTATATAAAATATCTTATCTTTTTATAGTTATAGCACTTAATAATACTAATATTAGTTAGATATTATTTACCTTTATAAGTGTGTAACTATTTAATTATAGTAACAAAACAGGTGACCTACGTACTCTTTTGTGCGGTTGCATTTCTTAGTGGTTATGAGCCTGGTCCCTAGTCAATTAATTAACTAAGTTCGATACACAGTCGCGACACACATAATAGAGGGTCCTTACCTAGGCATAATTCCCCTAGGGTTTCTACCTCGCATAATAACATAACGTG
>NW_007361636.1:0-2000 GCF_000149035.1 Colletotrichum graminicola M1.001
TAGAATTATATATAAATTAGCTAGTAAATATATAGTTACCTTAGAGTACATTATTAGAGAATAGGTAGTAAATTAGCCCTACTTTTAGAAATAACTTTACTAATAATATTACTAGGATTAGCTAGGGATTTCCTAACTAAGAAATAGAGGTTTTTCCTTATTTCTATAGGAATTCACTATAGTTATATAGCATATAATAGAATTAATTAAGTAACTATTATAATCTATACTATTTAATAAATATAAGCACTATAAGTATAATTATTAGGTTACTAGATAGTATTAATAATATGAGAAGAGGATCTAATAATTAAAAAAAGTTTAATAAGAGCGCCTAAATAATAGTACTACGTTATTAAACTATAGATTATATTTATAAATCTACTATTAGATTTAACGCTTTAAGAAGAACTTATATAGAAGACTTAGCTATTAACTTAGTTAACTACTAAAGTAGCTAATAAAGATTATTATAGTTAAGTAGGAAGATTAAGGCGTCTAAATTTATAATTTCTTATTATTAATAACAAACTTTATTAATAGTGTCTTTTATAACTAGGTAACCTATTACTTATCTTAATCTAGAAAGAGGTATATAGAAGTTAAGCCTAGAGCTAAGGAGTATATATTTAATAAGGTCTATACCTTTATTACTAGTAAGGTTTTCTTAGCGTTATAATATCCCTATAGCGTTGTATAGACTTAAAGCGTAATCTATCTTACTATAGTAAAAGTCTTAAGTGCCTTTTTTAAAGAATTACCTATTACTACTAAATTATTAAACTATATATATATAAGATATAAAAGTGTAGTTATTACTAGTAGATATATACTATTTAGTAGCTAGTAGTAGCTTTAGATTATTATTACTTATAATCCTTTTAGATCTAACTATTTAGTAGGCCTAAAGTTAATTACTTTTTCCTTAGTATTTTATACTATAGTTAACTAGGGCTATATACAGAGACTTTAATAATATAGGTGCTTCTCTTAAAAGGTAATAGTTATATTTCCTTTTTTACTAGGTGCCTATATTTTTTAATTCTTATATTACTATAGCTTTATATATTAAATTCCAAATATTAGCTTTATTTAAGGTAACTTCTTAAGGGATAAAGATAGGTTAATAGTTACTAATAGGCTAGGTATTATATTAAGTCAAGATTATTTCTTAGGCTATTTTAGTAATAAGTTATTAATCTATATAGTATTCTTAGATTTACTACTAGGAATACTTAGATAAAAAAGCTTATATATTTATAACCTCAAATTTAACCTTAAATTTAACCTTAAATTTAACCTTATTCATAACCTTAAAGTAACAGTACTATAGCATTCCGGAAGACCGACAAAGAATATCGGCATCTTGACCCCTCTATTCTTGCTGAACGGATTTCGGTTAAACTCATATCTGTAGCCGGTAGGTGTGATCATCGTGGGGGTCAGCGTGAGCCAAAGTGTGTTGACCGATAGTCGCTCCCCTTGTTTGGCCCCATCGAAGTAAGGGACTCGCACTTAGCTAGACTTGCTGTGTTCCCCGCGAGGGCCGATCACCCAATCTGAGCTTGCAAGGAAAGCCCCAGCGAGGAGAAAAGCACTCCTTTTTTGAATGCCTTCGCGACGAGACGCATGTGCGCAACATTCCTAGCGACTGCCGGTTGGCCAGTCGATTTGAACCTGTTTGGAAAGTAAGCCGACAGCTCACGCTTACGTCACCAGAAGAGTGATTAGATTACCCAACCGCGTGATAATGACGGGCCGTCGTGTATCCTATTTTCCTATCTATCTAGTTAACCTACTAATCTACCTGTTATTTCTTATTAGAATTAGTAATATTTTAGTTATTAGGACGTCTAGGATATTAATAGTATTAATAGGTATAAAAGTATTAGGTAGTAGTTAATATTCCTATTCTTTAGCTTTCTCTTAAGAGATAGCTTATAAAGCAGAATTAAGGCTTTATTTTTAGATACCCTAATTAGATTACTAGTAATTAATCT
>NW_007361637.1:0-2000 GCF_000149035.1 Colletotrichum graminicola M1.001
AAATAGCCTTTTAATAATTTATAGATTAGGAAAAGGTGTAGTAACTTCTAATATATACCTATTAGCCTATAAGGTCTAGTAACGTCTTTATTATATACTAGTAATTTACTAGTAATATCTTTATAATTATTATACTTACTAGGTATTATATAGTTAATTAGTTCTTAGCTATAAGCATACTTTAGCTAAAGGTAGTAATCTTTACTTATTAGTTAACTTTATAATATACTAGACTATATTATTACCTATAAGCTATTTTATATATAGTTTATAATCTCTTACTATAAAGTAAGCACTATAAGAAAAGCAGCTTTAAATAAAGTCCTTAGTGTAATCTAACTACTTATATATATTATAAGATAATACCTTTTTCTAACCCCTTTAAGTAAGGTTACTACTAGCTAGAGATAACCTAATAGGCTAGCTATAGTTACTTAAGAATTTAATACTTTTTAACACTTAAAAACGTCTTATAAATTAATTATATAGAGATAAAATAAAGTATAAGGGATTACTATTTTTATTATTTTAGAACTATTAGTTCTTAGTAAGTTACTAGCTTATAAGCTATTAGCTATTAATTTAGGTATTTACTTATTAATTATTTTACTATTAGTAATTAGTTAGCTATTAGCTATTAGATTAATTAATTTAAAATACTTAGTTCTTATTTTACTACTCCCTATATTAATATTTAGAAAGGCTATAAAAAAGGCGCTTAGTAGTAATAGTAGTAAAGTAAGGAGAAGTATAAACTTTACCTACTTATATAGATATTCTAGTGTCTTACCTAATTATAAAGCGCCTAGTAAAGTAATGTTAGTATACCTAATTAGTTTATTTATTTCCTTATTAGCTTCTTTATATAAAAAGAATTAATTACTATCTACTATTAGCTAGTTAATTTATTATTAAATTAGTTTAAGGTTAGTATTATAAAGATTATTAAGTAATCTATTTAATAATTTATTAAATAGTTATTTCTTATTAAATATTATATTATATATAGTAGAGACCTTATTTTATACTAAATACTAAACGTAATATAAATTACTAAATATATATTTAATAAGAAATCTAATCTATATATAGGTAGTAAGCTTTTACTAGTAGTTTTATAATAGTTATATATTTACTATTAGTATATACGCTTAGTATCTATAGGCTTATAAATATAAAGTATCTAGCTTTACTATTAGTAAAGGCTTAGTGTGCTTATTAAGTATAAAATATAACTAAAATATTTAATATAATTATTTCTACCCCTAAGCTACTAATAGTGTTTAATTATAAGGATAAGTAGCTATAGTTATAACTTTAGGCTATAGGACTTTAAGTAATCTTATATTAATATATATATATTATACCTTAAGTTTAATAATTATAGTAATCTACTTAGTAACTTTATTTTAAGCCTAAGTATTTACTACTAACAGCTTAATAGAGATCTTATAATTATTAAGTATATCTATAAGTTACCTAAGGTATAGGATTCTTTAGTTAGCCTTAATAACTTTTAGTATAATTAAATATTTATTTATTAGTATTATAAGAAAGCCCCTTATTATTAGTTTAATACTATTTTAGTAGTAGCTATATAAGTAGAAATCTTATAAGGCTAGTTACTTAATCTAAAATTATTATTACTAAGTAGTATTTTATATAGCCTTATTTAAGATTATAGAAGTCTAGTACTAGGTAATTACCTAGCGCTAGATTTATAATTAATTTATAAGGCTAGTACTAAATCTGCCTCTATCCTATACTTAAGCTCGAGTGATTGTGGAGGTTTGTGGACCACACACAAATTATGTGCCGTTGGGACATCCACGAGGGGTGGGGCACTCGGACAGTATTTAAACGAACGGAAAGTCGACATTAATTATGTTTATAGTATGTTGTCCCAGGACCACATCTGCGCCCCTCGTTCGCAATCACTAGAATAACAGGGTTAAGCGCATACAAACACCATCATGAAGGGACCAGTCACCACTACTCCC
>NW_007361638.1:0-2000 GCF_000149035.1 Colletotrichum graminicola M1.001
TATGACTTTCTTCACGCCTCAAGTCATACCCACATGGGCCTAAAACGGGGTGGCCAGAATGCATGTCACGCATCATTTCCCAATGCTAGATACTTTGCTTTATGGAGCTTGAAGTGATGGTCGACCATGTTGAGAGGGTCGCCGACAAAGGTTATACTAATTGTCGCACACTCTCCACCATTTGTGTCGTCCGTATCCTGCCCGAGAATCAGCTCACACTTGACCAATCACGCTCCCCCCGCTTAAACACCTACACGCATCGGGCTTGAATGCTGCTGGATTTTCACTCCGGTAAATTTTTGGACACCTTACTTTATTTTAATATTTTATTATAAAAGGTATACACTATCCCCCTCTTTAAAGGTTAGTTCTTTAATTCTTAAAGTGTTAGTGTATTTCCTTATTTATACTTTAATAAACTCTAAGTCTAGTACTACTTTACTCTAAAGTTTTTTTATTTTATTAAAGTTAGCTATAGCTTTTAGTGCTTATAAGCCTTCTTAAGGTTCTTTATAAGTAGTTAGTTAGAATTTATAATCTAAGTAAAATAATAAATTCTAAGTGCTTTCTTTAATAGTACTATTATAAGTAAATTAGGCTATAAGTAGTAGAAGTACCTAATTATTTTACTTATAGTTAATATAGTATTATAAATATTACTTAAGTATTTAATTAATCTTCCTTATTTATTTATTAGTTTATAAGTAAAATATAGTAACTAGTTTAAAGTCTATACTAAGTTATAAAATTAAGGATCTCTAAAACTTTAAAGTAAATAGTTTATTTTTATTAAAGATAATTTCCTTTAGTAAACTATAGTTATTAATAGTCTATTTTATAAATATATATACTAAGTCTTTTACTATACTTAACTTAAGGTATAGTATAAAGTAAGTATACTTTATAAGCTAGTTAATAATACTTAAAATACTATTATAGTACGTCTTTATAAGTAGTTCTTTTAATATTAGTAGCTTAATAATAAAGTCTAAAGAGATTAAGTACTATACCTCTAGTAGTACTAGTAGTAGTTAGATTTACTTATATAGCTTATAAGGACTATTTTTACTTTTTTTATATATTTTATAGTCCTTAATTACTAAAGCTACTTCTTTATATATAGCTTTTTTATTATAATACTATTTAATTTATTAAAATGTTTTTATAATTTCTTAGTGTCTATATACCTTAGCGCTATATATTTTATAGATCTATTTAAGCGTTATTCTTCTAGTTATACTAGTATTACTATATCTACCAATTATAATAAGTTTCTAGGCTAGTATAATATTACTATTATTATTATGTTTAAAGATAACTTATATGTCTTTTAGAACTAGGACTTTATAGTCTGTCTTTTTACTTAGTATGTCTACTTTACTGTTTTCTATTCTTTTATAGTAAATAATCTTAAAGTGATATTTTAATAAAAACTTTAACTATTTAATTTATTATTTATTAAGAACTCTTAATATTATAAAGTATAAAAGGTTCTTATAGTCTATATATACTAAAACCTAGTGCTTAGTTCTTAATAAGTATAGTCTTTATTCTTAAAATACTTTAATAATTACTATTAATTCTTTATTATATATCTAGTAATTTAAATAGGTCTATAAAAGGCTTTTAAGTAGAATATATATAAATATAGTCTTCTTTTTTTATCTTATTATCCTAATTATCTACTTATAGTAAAGTCTAAAGTATTAGGTTTTACTATAAATAGTTTATTTAGGTTAAGGATTCTAGTAACTACTTCTAAGGAGACTAAGATCTTAATTTTATTAAATACTTCTTTATATCTCTTATTCTAAATAAACTTTATATTCTTATATATAAGTTATTAAAGTAGTCTTATTTTCTTTCTATATCTCTTAAGGAATTATTAGTAGAAGTTAATAAAACTTAGGAATAATTATATATCCTTAACGTTCTTTAGTATAAGCTAGTTACTAACTACTTATATTCTTTTATCTTATATTTAAATTTTACTTAAGGTA
>NW_007361639.1:0-2000 GCF_000149035.1 Colletotrichum graminicola M1.001
ACGAAGCGGTAGCCGTTGATGCGATCCGTCGTGATGTACCTCTCTCAGTCCCGTGCATTTACGTGCCCGGGCACGTGTCCAGTGCCAGATCCCAATCCATAGCATTTCGAGGGCCTGCCTATACTAAACAACGCCCAAGTACCGGGGCTTAAGACCAGGCGGTCTAGTCCGCGAAAGGCGCCGACTCCCTTACGCAGTATAGCGGCTCTATAGCATAGCGCAGTGTTAGTATGCCAGACCCACTCGGGATACTGACCAGTTGGCTAGCATGCATACCTTCGTTGCTTGTCGTTAAGAGTCGCGGCTTGGTAAGTGAGGGGTACTCGTACTTTTTATATAATAAAGAAAATTATTAGAGATATAAGAATTAACTTACTACTTTTATTAAGACTATATAGAAGTAAAAAATATTTAATTATTTTATAGTAACTTATAAAGCTTTTAGTTATTTAAAAACCTAGTTATACTAAAAAGAAACCTAACTAAGTAAATACTACTTACCTCTTAAAAAAAGCCTCCCTAATAATAACCCCTAAATAAAGATATTATAATAAGTAATATACCTAAATAAAAAGGAAGTATTTCTCTAGACTTATTATTTTTAAAGTAAGTAGAAGCTATTATAATAATATAGTCTAAGTTAAAAAGTAAGAAATAGAAAATTATAAGCCTACTAGGCTATAATACTATCTTATTAGTAAGCCTACTTAGACTATAGTTTCTTACTATATTAAGCTAATTCCTAAATAGTATAAGTTACTATACCTAAGGCTAATAAAAGTAAGATATATACCTACCCTTAAGGTAAATATAATATTTACTACCTTTAGCCTAAGGTTAAGTAAGAAATATAATTCCCTTAAGTTAGTACTTTAGTAAAAAGGCTAGCGCTATAACTATAGCTACTTAATTAGTAAAGTTAAAGTTAATAATAAAATAATTATAAAAACACTAAGACTTAATAAATATAGCCTAGTTATAAAATAACTTTAGCTAGTAAAAGTAGTAAAAAAGCCTATAGTTAACTATAGCTATACTACCTTTACTAATATTTAATATAAAAAAGCTTATAGTAGCTTTTATTTATACTATAACTACTTAGATATAAGTAGTAGTAGTACTAGTAACTACTATAGCTACCTTAAGTTATTTTTTAGCCTAGCTATAAACGCTATTTACTATAAAAATCTTTTAGCTTAATACTAATACTAAGAGGTACTTACTAAACCTTATTCTTTATAACTAGTTTATAATATATTACTATAATATAAAGCTTTAGGTCTAGGTAGTTAAGGTAACTTATAGAGATCTTTTATCCTTATAGTAATTTTATTAGATAATTAACTAGTATCTTTATAAATAAGTATAAAACTAGTAGGAATTCTAACTTACTAAAGTAAAGTTAAATATCTTTAAGTAAGAAGATTAGCTAGTAATCTTAAGCTAATTTAGGTACTATTTTAAACTAACCCTTATTAAGGTAGAAAAGTAGTTTTATAAAAACTAGTTTACTACTAATAAAATTAATAAGTAGTATAATATTTATACTTTTACTTAATCCTACTTTAAATATACTAAGGCGTAAGATAACTAAACCTAATACTAATAGCTAATAAGGTTTTATAATAACCTTATACTATAACTATAGTACTTCTTTTATAAGCCTAAAGACTATAACTTCTTAAATAAGTATATTACTTTAGCTAAAGAAAAACACTAAGCCCTTTAGGATACTACCTTACTATTATAAAGCACCTTTATATATACTAATAATATAAGTACCTAAAGTAATATAAATAAAAGTATAGTGCTATAAAGAAGTATATTAAAATAACTAAAGAACTATAACCCTTAAAATAAAGACCCCCTAAAGACTAATAAAGAAGATATAGCTTTATAGAGATCTAATAATAATAATAACTAGTAGTAATAAAATAACTACTAGTATAAAGAAAACTCTTAAAGAAACTATAAAAAATAGTAACCTAATAGTAACTAAT
>NW_007361640.1:0-2000 GCF_000149035.1 Colletotrichum graminicola M1.001
AGATATAATTTTTCTTTTTAAGATTATACTTTAAAAAGTTATAGGGGATAATTAAAGTAAATATAAGGATTTTATTTATTTAGCAGTTACTAAAAAAAGGAAAAGTCTAATTAGTATTAGAAAGTACAAGAACCTTTTAATTAGCTATTTTAAATAAAGAATATATATACTTTTTTTTAATTTATTATTTTTCTTAAAACTCTTTAAACTAGTGCCTTACTCTTTAATTAAGCTAGCTAATGTATAATAACTTAGGTAATAAGAAGCTATTTACCTTATCTAATTAAGTTATTAGATTCTAATTAGTATTAAAAGCCTAATTAGATCTAAAAAACTTAATATATTTAGACTAGGTACCTAAGTTACTTTACGTTATAAAGTGTTAGTGTGTTTATTTATATATTACTATTATAACTAAAGTCCTTAATTGCGCTACTATACGCTTTTAATATAAAAGCGCCTAGCTACTTTAGATTTATATTATATAATAACTATAAATTTAACTATAAAACTATTATTAATATAATATACTTAGATAATAATAAGCCTATACTTTATATAGTTAACTTACCTATTATATTTAATATAGTAAGACTTTTATATTTAGCTATTATAAAGTATATATAAGAAGCGTAATAAATATACTAGATTAATATATATCTTAGCCTGCCTAATTAGATTACTACTAATACTAGCCTAAACTTTTATATAGCTAAGTTTAAACACGCTACCTATATGTTATTTATTAACGTTAATAAAGTGTCTATTAAGGCCTATTAATTTATTAGTAAGGTTAAATAATACTACACTACTTCTTACTACATATATAAGATTATCTATACTAATAGTAACTATAAACCTAAAGTTACTTTTTAATTAGCTATAAAAGCTATTAATAATACTACTAGTCTTAGTAGCCTTATACTAACCTTACTTATTTTTAGTATATATCTCTATATTATAGATAATTTACTACTTACTTTTTCTCCTATATAGCGCGCTAATGTAGTAAAAAAGGTAGTATATATAGTATAGTAAATCTATACTAAGAAATAAGTATATAATATACTAGTAATATCTAATAGCCTAGATATAATAAATACTATAGTACTACTTTTTTAGTTACTTATCTATATATAGTATAAAGAAGATAGCTAGTAAGGCCTATTTTACCTACTTACTAATAATAGCACTACTTATACTATTAAATTACCTTATAGCCTATATAATTTTGTATCACTATAGTAAAGCTACACTATATAATATAAGAAAAAGCTTAATTAGTACTACTACTAGTAATAGCTAAAGAAAGTAATAAGCCTATATAAGTATAAAAAAAAGCCTATAGTAATTAGTAAGTATATAAAAAGAGTATATAATACTATTATTATTAATAACAAGCTACCTTTATAGTAAGGCTATAGCTACTTATAAAAACACCTAATTACTAGGTTGTTTTATAAAATACACTATACTATTAATATCTTTAATATATATCTTACTATAAAAGAGGAAGCTAACTATATAATTACTATTAAAGTATATAAAAAAGATATTATTACTTTACCTAGTAAGCGCTTTAAGAAATCTAATAAGATAAAAGGAAAAGCCCCATTGAACGTCTGAGAACCTGATTGTAGCGGGGCCAGCGAATTGACTAGATCATATGACTGTCACGCTTTTTGGCGTATGCGTCCTATTCGCCTCGCGCACATAGCGCCCTGAGACCACAGTCTTTCACGCTGATACCCTTCCTTCACGCCACTTAGAATGCGAGCATTCGGGACGCCTTTATATGACGACAGTAACATAGGGAGTGTACTTGGTCCTTTAAAGTAGACCATTGTCCGCGTACCGCTTAGTAGTGCTAGAGGTCCTTGCAAAAGGGTCGTTCACAGGTTAACTTGAGCGTCTACCGAATGTGTTTTGCGCGGGCGACAGTATGACTGCTCTTTGGGCATTCCGTGAATAGTACCAGCGTATGTGAGACGACACTTATT
>NW_007361641.1:0-2000 GCF_000149035.1 Colletotrichum graminicola M1.001
CGCTAAAAGAATTATAAAGGTATATAGCTAAGTGCTTTAAGTTTTAACTAGGAAGAATATAAAAGGTAGGTCTATTCTATTAACTAGACTTTTAGCTAGAAAGTTAAGGATTTTTCTCTTCTAGCCTAGACTAAATAGGTAAGTGATTACTAATATATTACTAAGGTTTTACTATAGGTTCTATATAACCCTCATCTTAATACTTTCATACTTGAAAGATATTATTATAATTAGTAATTCTTTACTTATATTATAATAACCTACTAATAAGATATATATAAGGAAATAAAATAACTATGCTAATTATAAGGTTTCTTTATTAACCTTAAGTCCTAAAAGACATAAGGGACTAAATTAGTATATATAAAGTCTACTAAGGGATTTATATGTCTAGGTATAAGCTATATAAGAAGCTATAACTATTTCTAATACTAGTTTATCTATTTAAGGTAATTAATATAGATTTTATTATAAGGTTATTACTAAGTATTTAAAGTAATAGTACTAAATATAATAGTATCCTTATAATTCCCTACTATATAATAAAGTTTATATTATTTATACTAACCTAAAATACCCTTACTATAGTATAACTTACTTAAGTTATTTATAAGTAAGTAAAGTGTTATTTTAAAACCCTTTAAGGTATAGTTAGTAATTATAATAAGCTACTAATAACCTAATTTTAAAAAGAGTTTGTAAAAAAAGGTAATTTATTACTAGCTATTTACTATATATTACTTATAAATAAATAAATAATTTAAAAGAACTTATTAGAGCTTAGAAAGGTACTTATAAGTATATATTAAAGGAACAGTAAATTAATAAGTAGTATAGTTACTAGAGGCTATATTTATATATAATAATAGTTACTACTTAATAACTAGCCTTTTACTAATAAAAGCTTTATAAAGCTATAACTATTAGTTTCACTAGGTTAGTAATATAGTTAACCGTTCGTATTAATAGGTAGTAACAAATAATAGGGGTAAATACTAGTTCTAAATTATACATAAAGAAGGGAACTATTATAGGATTACGTAGTAAATCCACTACGTAATATCCCTATAGATCTAGTAGATCTATAGCGAATTAGCTATAGTTATTCTACCTATATTAGCGTTAATATATACTGCTAATATCTAGGTAATAATTAATATTATAACACTAGTAAGCTTCTGAAGTGCTATAAATTATCCTTATTTTCTAGCTATCTATAAAGTGCCTAAAACGTAATAAAAACAAACAGCTAAAAAGTATTTAATACTTTTTTATATATATAACTTATTAATTATTTAAAACCTATTTATTTATTTATATCTCTAATTAACTGTTATTAATTAGCTGCTCTAGCGCTTTATTTAGTAATAACTTTATAAATCTATCTACTAGGTTATCCTCCCCTTATATCTATTAGATCTTATAGATCTTATATTACTTATATAACTAGTAAAGCGCTATAATATTAATTATAAGTTACTTCTCCTTAGTAGTACTACGCTTTATAAGGCACTTATAGAGGGAGTAGGAGTTAGTATAAAAGATTATTAGGATTTATAGTAACTTAAGGTAGTTAGTAATTATTATAAGTGTAGTACTAATTATATAGGTAATATTAGTACTAGTAACTATACTATAAGCCTTAGAGGCTAGTATACTATATATAACTCTTTTATACTTTATTAAGCTAAAGTATATAATATTTACTAGTAAGTGTAAATTTCTTATTATTAGTAGTAAGTTATATAATATTACTTTTATTAGTAGGTATAATAATAAAGCTAAGTTATAAGGTAAAATTATAGTTATTTATAAATAAGCTATTAATAAAAATAAAAGGCTTTATAGTAATAAGGTTAATTAGCTAAAAAAGCAGGCTATAGTTAAGGTAACTTATTTACTATTTAATCTAGTAATTAAGAGCCTAAATCTCCTCCTCTATAGGCTCTTAGTATTATATAGTAACTAAATAGTTGAAGTAAGCCTTAAGTTAGTAAATT
>NW_007361642.1:0-2000 GCF_000149035.1 Colletotrichum graminicola M1.001
AAATACAGTTTTAATTAACTTTATATATTATTACTTAATAAACTTATAAGAAAATAAAAAGGTTAAAAAAGTATTTTACTTATTATATTTTTTTACTTATTGTATAAGTATATTATAGTAAGTAAATAATTATAATAAGTAAACTACTTTTTTCTTATTTGTTTACTTTTTCTATAAGTTCATTAAACTATAATATATAAAATTAATTACAACTACTTATTACTATTCTCTTTATTATTATTCTAAACTACTTTATATATTTATATATTATATTAAATCCTTTTATAATTACTATATTATTATATATATAGCTTATTATTCTTTATATAATCTTTCTTATAAGATATTTCCTTACTTTTAGCTTTAAAACCTTTATTTTTCTTCTTATAGTACTTTAACTTTAGCTATATTAAAACTTTTTAAGCTATATTTAGGTCTTTTTAGCCTTTTAGCACTTACTTAGTATATTTATTTTTATATATTATCTAAGGTTCTTAGCCTTAATAAAAGTAGGCTTATATACTAACTTATTAATAACTTTAGCTTAAAAGTTAATTACTTTCTATCTTAGTATTAGTTAGCTTTCTTAATATTTTTAAATTTCTTTTTTTAGTAAACTAGTACTTTATAAACCTTTTAGTATTATAGTTAAGATTTTTAGGTCTTATAAGCCTAAGCTAGTTAAATATAAGCTAGTAAGTATTAGTATATATAGCTTAAAGTCTAGGTAAGAAATAACTACTATAGGGTTAAAAAATATAAGGCTAGCCTATTTAAAGCTAGCTTATATATTTCTTTTTTTTTAAAATAAGAAGTTTACTTTAAGAGTGAAAGAAAAGTTATTTAATATAATATATAAAGTTTATATTTATATTATTTCCTAATTCCTTTATTTTATAAGAAGTTTACTAAGCTAAAGTAACAAATATAAGGAAGCTAAAGCTTATATAATAAATAAAAAGATTTATACAAATTAATAACTTTTTATTTCTATAAAAACTATTAGATTTAGTTAGTTTATAGTTATTATAACTATTAAGAATTAAAAGTTAGTAAGTACTCTTTATTAAAGAATTTATATCTTAGTAAAAATAATTTAACTTATTTAAGCTAATTCTATTTATTATTTATTTTCTTTTACTTAAGTAAGTATATTATTTATCTAAAAGTTAGTTACTTTAGTACTAAGAAAAAAGTAATATTTACTGTTTATAATAATATAGGAAAGGATTTATTATAATATTAACTATTACCTAGATATAAGTAGTATAAATTAACACTAATAACAGCTAAAATAACTATAGCTAAATTACTATAAAATCTCTAGGGATTTTATAGTAATTTTCCTATAGATCTACTAGACCTATAGGTATATTACATAGTAGATCTACTACGTTATCTTATAATAGTTTTCCTCTTTACGTATAATTTAGAACTAGTATTTACCCTTATTATTTATTATTACCTATTAATACATATAGTTAACTATATTCTTACCTTAGTAATAGCTAATACTAATTAGTGGTTAAACTTTATAGTAACTACTACTATAAGATACTATAGATTAGTAAAGTAAAATAAGAAAAAGTAATTTTTATTATTAATTATCTATAGAGGACTAAAGTAAGCTTTTACTAAGAATTCTCTCTATAATTACCCTTATAATAAGGTCATACTATATACCCTTTTAGGTTAATTACTAAGATAATAGTACCTAACCTCTTATAGTTAGTAAAGGCCTAGTAATTTACGTCTATATATATAAGCCTTATTACTTTATAAGAGGTAATTCTTAACTATAAAAAACACCTTACTTTATATACTAATCCACTATTAATTAGTAACTATTTACTTTTTATATTTCTTTTATTAAAAGCCTAGGAGCTTACTAACTTTCTTTTTTTATATTTTCTCTTATTAAGTTATCTTATATTACTAATATAACAGCCTTTATTACTTATAAGCTTACTATAACCTTTTTCTTTTCTAAGTTTTTATTT
>NW_007361643.1:0-2000 GCF_000149035.1 Colletotrichum graminicola M1.001
TTAGATAGTAAAAGTAGTAAAAAAGCCTATAGTTAACTATAGCTATACTACCTTTACTAATATTAAATATAAAAAAGCTTATAGTAGCTTCTTTTATACTATAACTACCTAAATATAAGTAGTAGTAGTACTAGTAACTACTATAGCTATTCTAGGTTATTCTTTAGCCTAAATATAAACACTATTTACTATAAGAATCTCCTAGCCTAATACTAACACTAAGAGGTACTTACTAGACCTTATTTTTATAACTACTTTATAATATACTACTATAATATAAAGCTCTAGATCTAGGTAGTTAAGGTAACTTATATAGACTTTTTATTTATATAGTACTTTTATTAAATAATTAATTAGTATCTTTAGAAATAAGTATAAAACTAATAAGAAATTTAATTAACTAATATAAATTAAAATATCTTTAAATAGAAAAGTTAGGTATTAATCTTAAGATAATTTAGACACTACTTTAGACTAACCCTTATTAAGGTAAAGAAGTAGGTTTATAAAAATTACTTTATTACTAATAAGATTAATAGATAGTATAATATTTATACTTTTACTTAATCTTACTTTAAGTATACTAAGGTATAAGGTAACTAGACCTTATACTAATAGCTAATAAGGTTTTATAATAACCTTATGCTATAGCTATAGTAATTGCTTTATAAGCCTAAGGACTATAACTCCTTAGATATATATATTACCTTTACTAAGAAGAAACACTAGGCTCTTTAAGACGTTACCTTACTATTATAGACTACTTCTATATATACTAATAATATAGCTAATTAAAGTAGTATAAATAAATAATATAGCACTATAAAGGAATATAGTAAAGTAACTAAAGGACTACTACCTTTAAAATAAGGTCCCCCTAGAGGCTAATAAAGAGGATATAGCCTTATAGGGATCTAATAATAATAATAACTAGTAATAGTAAAATAACTATTAATATAAAAAAAACTTTTAAGGAAACTATAAAAAGTACTAACTATTTAGTAACTAATAGTAAAAGTATTACTAAACTAACTTAAAACATAAAGCCTAAGACTAGTAACCTTAATAAAGTCTTTAATAAGAAGAGAGATAGTAATAGTAAGTATAATATATATAAGAAACTAAAAGTAAAAATAAAGTGTAATTTATTTAGAAAGATAATAAAGATATTAATATTAAAATTAATAAGCTTATTAATAAAAGGTATATCTTTAAAACTACTAAAGTATTTTTATTAGTAATAACTAACACTATAAACTTTATTATATAACTACTAGCTAAGGTCTTTATAGCCTTAGTAGACCCTAAGGAAGTCCTTAAAACCTATAAAGAGGTTACCTTATAGTAAGATAATATTAAGAAGTACTTTATAAAGGCAGCTAAAAGTAATAATAGTATAAAGCTATTTCTAACACTAAGTAAGTCTAAAACCCCTATAACGCTAGGACCTCCTAAAAATACACTATAAAATAGTAATACTATAAACTTTACTTTTTAGTTAGGGGAGGTAATTAAAGCTATTATAAAGCCTAATAAGAAAGAAAACTAATATAAAGATACCTATCTATAAGTAAAGATCTAAGTAAATAAAAACTTAAAGAAAAACGTAGTATACTTAGATATAAGTATATTAGTTATCTTAGTAGATTATAAATAGGTAATAAGATTTACTAAAAACCTATAATTCTTTATAGTAGAACTATAAAAAGTAAAAGTAGCTAAACTATTATTTATACTTGTAGAAAATATTACTTTTAATATATACTTTAATAAAGTAGTAAAAGACACTAAGATAAAGGTCTATATAATAATTACTACTAAAGTAGTTAAGAAACCTTTAGCCTAGCTATTACTAAGAACACTATTTTATAATAACTATAAAGTAGTTATTAACTTTAATAAGAAATAAGTAAAACTTTACTTTACTTATAATATAATAATCCTAGTAATAGTAAAAAGCTACTTCTTAGTAATATAAAAGATTATAGTATAATTTACTA
>NW_007361644.1:0-2000 GCF_000149035.1 Colletotrichum graminicola M1.001
AACTATCTTTAATAAGTTAGTATATAGAAATATATACTTAAAGTAATATTATTATACCTTATAGCTAAAAGCTTCTTTACTAAGTAATAAAGCTTTAATTCTTTATATATAATATAAATATAGTACTTTACTTAAAGTATAATACTAATACTTAGAGAATTAGCTTCTAGCTACTAGCTTATACTACTTTAAAAATTTACTATAAAGTATACTTATAGTATACTTTCTATACTTAACCCTCCTTAAGGTCGGCTAAAAGGTTCTAGCCTAACTACCTTTTTTATTTCTTTTCTTTTTTCTTACTTTAAAAGTAGCTTATACTATATAAATAAGTTAGTAATAAGTTACTTAGTAAATATTAAGTAGTAATATATCTTTAGTATTATAATAAAAGAACTTTTATAGTATAGTCTAGCTTTTAGCTATAGCTATAGCTAAAGTATAAAAAGATAAAAAGATATTAATATTAAAGGCTTATAACTTTTACTTTCTTTATTTTTTATCTTTATACTTATAATAAAGTTATTAAGGACTTTATTACTATTATAGCCTTTATCTTAGTTATATTAATACTAAATACTAGGTTTACCTAGTAATATAAAAGTAAAATAAAAGTTAACTACTTATATTAAGGGGGAGAACTATAAGCTAGTTACTTAAGGTATTAAGAAGGCTACTACTTCTCTTTACTATGTTATATTACTTAGTATAGTACTTAAGCGCTACTATATATACTATAATAATATAAGTATATATAGCCTTTTTATTTCTTTTAAAAACTATTAATTTAAAATATTAGTATTACAATTTACTTAGCTAGTAATAGGTAATTCTAGTAACTTATAACTATAAGATAATGTTATAAAGATATAGTAATTAAAATAGTTATACCTTAACTAATTAAAGATTACTATTCTATTCAATAATTAATATAGTTAGAGGTATAATATATATAATAAGTAAGTTAATTAGATAAGTAAAGTAATTAGCCTACTATAACTACTTTATAAAGATAATAAAGAACTAATAATAATATAGTTAAATTAATTTAAACTACTTAGAATCCTCTACTTTAGATATCTCTTTATTAAACTAACACGTTTATACGTTATATCTAGTGTTCCTATAGGTACTATAACACTATTAACCTATTTCTATCCTTAGTCTATAACTACTACTTTAATATATTTCTTTTTATACCTAGGCTATAGCCTCTCTCTATAACTAAATATCTTATATATTAGCTATAATAAGACTTCTTTTTTATCTAAAGTAAATTTTCTTAGTTCTCTTATATTAGTTAAGTATATTATTTTCCTTTTAAAGGCTTTTAACCTTAGCTCTTAATAAAGTATTCTTATATATATATCTTAAAGCTTTTTTAAGAATATACTTTGTAGCTATTAAACTATATATTAAAAAGCTATTTAAATAATTAATAAAGTAATCCTTAATTAAAGTTCTTTAATAATTTATTTTTAATATAGTATATAATATTTAAAAAGTCTAAACTAAGGTTGTTATTAAGAGGGAACCTAAAGGTGTTAGAATATATAACCTAACGTCTAGCTTTAATAGTATACTTTTTATAGTTAGAGGGATAATCCTTAACCCTCTAAAACCTCCTTAGATATTTTCTTTTATAAAGGCTTACTTAAAGTTATTATAAAATACTAAAAAGAAGTTATTTTTAGTAATATAAGTATTACTTTATTATATTTTATTCTTAATTTCTTAACTATATACTAACTTTAAAGGCTAAAAGTATTTTATATCTAAGGGCTAAAGTAAATAAATCGGAAGTGTCCCCGTCAGTTCTGCGACGACGCTACAGAGCGTTTGGCGAACGTTTCAAAAGGGCGTCAATGGTCCCTGTTGCCCAATACTCTCTATGGTGCCAAGGCCACCTGGAGTTTAGATTTTGCCGATTATGGCTTGAGATGGGGCGACCAAAGGGAGCAGAGCCCATGGTCAGTGTCTCGTCGCTAGCCGAGACTCCT
>NW_007361645.1:0-2000 GCF_000149035.1 Colletotrichum graminicola M1.001
AAGTTACTGAGTACTGCAATGAACCGTCCTTCACCTCACGTAACTGGCCTGAGCGTATCATCTATAGTAACGACGCAGGCACCGAGGATTCTTTTTTCTTAGTAAGCCTAAGAAGAAGTAGCTACTATAATAAGTAAGACTTTTCTATATTACTTATATAGTTAGGTCTAGTGCTTATAAACTTAACCTACTACTATAATAGAGGGTATACCTAGTAGTGTTAACTATATAGCTATAAAAAATACCTTTAGGTAAAGACCCCTTTAGTAAGAAGTAATAACTACTAGAGCTAGTAAAGATTAATAGTATAAAGGAGTATAAGGTTAAATAAATTATAAGTTAAAGAGTTAACTAAAAAAGAAATTAGCTATTAATTAAGTATCTTATTAAATAGAAAAGGTATATACTAATAGATAATATATAAGAACTCTATAAGAATCTTATGCTAAACGCTAGTAATCTTATAAATAAATATAAGAAAAGTAACCTTATTAACTAAAGCGTAAAGTATATAAAGAAATAAGGCTAAAAGCTAGCGCTAGGGGAGTTCCTTTAGAACTATTTACTAATACTACTTAAATTATTATAATCTTTCCTAATAATATAAAGTAATACTTAGCTTTATAATATTATTCTTAATAACACTTTTATTTTTAACTTTCTTTTTAATAAAAAAGAATAATATTCTTAATATACTAATATACTTCTTTTATTAAATTATATAGTAGTATAGTAAAGAAAACTTAAATAACTATAAGTTATTAGTAATTAAAAAAAACAAAAGAAGCACTTACTTAAAATAAGTAACTACACCTACCTTACTTATACCTATAGTTAATACCTAGAAGATATTTTAACCTACTTACTTATAACTACTATTTTCTAATTTCTTTAACCTATTTAACTTATTACCTTTTTCTTTATAATCTACTATTACCTTTATATTATAATCTACCTCTATTTTTTATTAAGCTTATAGTAGTTAAAGCTAATTATAAATATAATATATAACCTTATAGTTATACTATTAAGAGTACTTTAGACTTTATAAGTAAATTTAACCTACTTAAAGACGTCCTTAATTAAGATACTTTTAACTTTAGTTAATTTATTAATAATAACGTTAATAATAATAAGATATCTAAGTACGTTAACTACTTTACTTAGGCTAGTGCTACTAGTAATTAGTAGCCTATAAAGGAGTATAGTAGTAGCGCTATAAGACCTAGCTTTACCCTTATTAATCCCTTAGCCTAAGATAATAACTAGCTAGATATTAGTATAAATAGTATAAGTAAAAAAGGCTAAAATAATAAGGCTACTATAAAGGACTCTAACTATAGTAATAAGGACGCTAGTAATATAAATCTTAACCTTAACTTTAATAATAATAAGGTAAGTAGTAAGAACTTTAAGGTATCTAAAGTCCTAACTAAAGAAATTAAACTCCTAAGTAATATTTATAGTAAAACTAAAGAGGCTAATAAATATATTTAGTAATAGAAGATAGTTAAGTAATAAGAGAAATATAATAAGCTTTATAAATATATTAAGTAATACCTTAATATACTTAACTAAAATAGCGTGCTATTAACTTAATAAAGTACTATTAAGAAGACTAGAAATAAGATAGTAAAAAAGGTTACTATAGTAGCTAAGGTAAAGACACTTACTACCTTATATTAAAATAGATTTACTACTAAAAAGTTAATAATCCCTATTAAGGAGGAGGTAATTATACGCCTTAATAAAGCTTTTTATAGTAGTAGTAACTAAATACTATATAAGGAGACTAAGGTCTAGGTCTAGTGCTTCTAGAGAGTTAAAGAAAAGTATAAAATATAATATAATATAAAGATATAATATAAATATAAGCGCATCCGTATGAAGTCCTCAGATGGTACGACGTGCGAGATGTAGCTTAACATCACCATTTAGACCGCATAGTGATATCTATACTTCCAGCGTAGTAGCCTCCACCCCGCGGTATGGGTCTAATT
>NW_007361646.1:0-2000 GCF_000149035.1 Colletotrichum graminicola M1.001
CAAAAGTTAAGTTTTCAAGAGCACTTGATACAACAAGTAAAGACGGTACATCGAGGTCGGTTATTAACGCTTTCCGAGAACGGTCATACGGAATGCGGCGCCCCCGCTACCCCCAAGACCGGCGATTTCTCTAGTCCACGTACAGTGCCGTTCCTCGTCCTGAGAGTGACCTCCCACTCGAGTAGTTATGAAGCTCGCCATTCATCTTGGGATTACTATTATAAGCTCGCGGAACTGAAGTGTCTACATAGTATACGGGTAGAACAGTAGGCGGTTACCATGGGAGGGCTGAATCCTAAGATATAAGCCTAGGTAATAATTACCTAAGATATATAAATTATAGTCTTATAGGTTATATTAAGAGATAAGCTAACTAATAAGCACTTAAATCTTATAAGAAATATAGCTATAGTTAAGAAAGTAAAAACATCTTTACTATATACTTTACTAATAATTAACTACTAACTCTATAAGTAAGAAATAAATTTATATTACTAATATAGTAATAACTAGTTTATAGTAATATAATAATATAGTATAAGTGTCTTAGCTACCTAAGTACTTAGGCTTTAAAAAGAATTATAAATACTATATATAAAGTATATTTAAGCTAAGTTAATACTATTACTTAGTACTAGACTTTTATATTCTTAAATAAGACTATATAAAATACTACTTAGTAATAATAATCTTAAATTAAGTTATAGGCCTTATATAAGATTTATACTTATATAGTTACTACTAAGATACTATTAAGTTAATAATAAGGGGATTTCTTATAATACTTAAAAGCAAATACTTAATTATACTAAAAGTTATTAAGGCTAACTAAGAAATCTTATAACTTAAGTAACTTATAAATATATTTTTAATTATAAAATCTTTATTAAGCTATTATTAGTAAATACCTAGGTTTAAAATAGTAGTACTAAGTATATTACTATAATTATTAAACTTAAGGTATAATATATATATATATTAATATAAGATTTCTTAAAGTCTTATAATTTAAAATTATAACTATAACTACATATTATTATAATTAAATACTATTAGTAGCTAGAAGATAAAAATCTTTATACTAACTATTTTACTTATATTTTATACTTAATAAGTATACTAAGCCTTTATATTATAGCTTATTTCTAGATAATAAGGTTTTTACTAATAGTAAGTAGAGTTTAGTACTTAGTTAATAGTATTTATTATTCTTACTATTTATATTAATTACTTAGTAATTAGTTAGGTAGTTAATATTATAAAGTAGCTTATATAGCTTTTTATTAAATACACTACTAAGGTTAGATACTAAAAAGTATTTAGAGAATATATTATAAGTTAATTACTAAAGAGCTATAAGAGTCTGTCCTTATATACGCCTGAGTCTATCCTATATATAAGTCCTAATTCCTTTAGTGTGCCTTAGAGCGACGTCTATCTGTAGGTCCTTTACTGTAGAGCGCTGTTAGCTAGTTAGTCCTTTATCTAGAGCGCTTATTATCTATTAGTCTTTTCTTATTATTACGTGACTTATGCTATAGTTCTTCTGTTCTAGAGAGTTATCTATCTAACCTAATTTCTTGTTTATATAAATACTGCTGCTATCTGTTGTCTGCCTGTTAGGTAGGGTAATATAGTCTATAACTTATTAGGTTATAACACTTTATTAATAGTAAAGCTAGACTTTTTATATCTATAAGCCTATAGCTACTAAGTAAATATATTAATAGTAAATATATAACTATTATAAAACTAATAGTAAAAGCCTACTACTTATATATAGATTAGATCTCTTATTAGGTATATATTAAGTAACTTATATTATATTTAGTATTTTATATAAAATAAGGGTCTTACTATATATAATATAATATTAAAGTAAAAGTAACTATTAAATAGACTAATAAATAGATTACTTAATTAGCTTTATAAAGCTAATCTTATAGTACTTTAATAATAAATTAACTTGCTAACTATAGCTAGTACTTAATTCTTTATAT
>NW_007361647.1:0-2000 GCF_000149035.1 Colletotrichum graminicola M1.001
GTCCCTTATACCCTACGCGCTTTTAATATTAAAATAGTAGAAGTGTTAGTAAAATTATTTTTACTGCCTTTATAGAAATATACTAATTTTCTAAGCTAATTAAGAAGATAGAAAACAACGCCTCTTTAAGGGTGACGCCCCTATATTAATTTATAACGCCCCCTTATTAATTCCCTTTCTAAGTAAGTAGTAAGCTACTTTTAGTCTAGTAACCTAAACCTTAGTAACTTATAACGCCTAAATATTATAACCTAATTCCTAAATTTACTAAAGAAGTCTACTAGGAATATACTATACACTTCTTTCTCTTCCTCTTTAGTAAGCTAGTAGTCTAGCTATTATAAAAGCCTATTTACTATATTATTATTTTTAGACTAGTACTTAATCTTAAAGTTAAAAAATACTAGATCTTATAATAGCTAGGCTTAGTAACTATTAAGTTAGGGCTTAGTAGCTAGGTAATAGTGCTTTAAATAGTCTATTAAAAACACTATTTAATATAATATATATAGTAAGTAGTGTCTTTAGTAAATTACTACTTTATAGATTATAAGTAGCTTTATTCTTAGTACCTTATAATAGAGTTTTACTTCTTATAGCCTTTATAATATAAAGGCTACTAGGTACTATACTTCCTTATAAAGCTAGTATTTTATAATACCAATTATAAAGTTAAATATATTTATTTTAACTTATATAAGTAACTTAAGGTTAGAATACTAAAGAATTAAAGCCTAAATAAATAAGGTATAAAGCTTATAAAGAGCTTTTTTTATTTCTTATGTTATTACTTACTTCTTTACTACCTTAGATATTAGCCTGTTTATTAAAAAGGTATATATCTTAAAGTAGTCTTTAATAAATTACTAGTAAAATCTTATAAACCTTAAGAAAGCTTAGATTTTTTTAATACTAGTAAGAAGTAACTACTTTACTATTACTTATACCTACTTATACTTTATAATAATCTTTTTATTAGATATTATAAAACCTAAGAACTTAATATACTAAGTATAGAAAATATACTTCTTAAGGCTTATATATAGCCTTATAGTATTTAACTAGCTTAGTACTTACTTAATTACTTTTATATAACTCTATTTGACACCAAGAAGTCCACTAGATACGGTCAGCCTTTAGTTAATAGTCTGGCGTACCACATTTCCGATAGGATCTGGAGGATAACTAAACCGCAACGGATGAACGTTATTCTCATCGGGGTACACCAGTTTACACGTTGTCCTTCCGAGCATGTTTCAGGCGGTCCTTCATCTGCAGATGGATTCTAGGATGAATCTGTTACAGTAATCTTTGTGGATGTTGGGAAGTCCTCCTCTTCACATATGGTAATAACGAAGAATTTTGTAGCAACCACTCGTTTCGTATTAGAATCTTTGTCTGATCGGTCGCCTAGTACTTGGAACCTCGACTACAGAACAGAGTAAAAGATCAGAAGGTGTTGGCAATCACGACTTCTAATAAATGAAGATCCGCCGAGTTTGATTGAAATGAGTTTTAAGATATAGGAGATTTCGGGACTCGAGTGGCTACAGCAATGATACAAGCCGTGGGGGTCTAGCCTAGCTAAGGTATTATTAATATACGTCTAAAACGTTACTAGTATATTAACTAGCCTAAATAGTATAATATAATATTTAAAGTGTCTATAGTAAGTATAAAAAGCTATTTTCTATTTATTACTTACCTTAATCTTTACTTAGTAGTATATATCTTTTAGGTCTAGCTTTATATACTACTTTACTTTTACTAAATAGTTAAGGATCTTACTAATAAGTAGTAGTAGTATATAATTCTTAATAGTTACTTTATTAAGCCTTTTATAGTCTATATAAAGATATACCTTACTTTCTTTATATAAATAAAAAAGATTAGTTCCCTTACTAGGCTTATAAACTATTTAATTTAGCCTTTTTTAAGTAACTTATTAATATACCTTTTTAATTCTTTTAGTTTTTTCTTAGCTAATAGGTAAATAAGGC
>NW_007361648.1:0-2000 GCF_000149035.1 Colletotrichum graminicola M1.001
TGGAAGCGCAGCAATTAGCACTGGGGAGGTTCCCCCAGACGGTATATCCTAAATAGCCTAACTATATATATAGATATCTTCTTAATAAATAAAGCCTAGATTAACACTATAACCTACTTATAAGTAACCTAACCTTAAGCTTTACTTTATAAGCCTAATTAAGTAAAGCTATATACTATTTACTAAGGATATATTAGTAAGACCTAGTCTTAATATAATAGTAACACTAGTACTAAATCTAAGGTTAAATATATAAATATTAACTAACACTACTAACTAGCGCCCTTAAACCTTTTTAGTCTAACGCCTTACCTTAATTAAAGCTACTTATAGTGCCTTTAGACCTAGTAACGTTTAGAAAAAAGGCTATAGTAGTAAACCTTACTAAGCTTTTTATACCTAGACCTTAAGGCCTATAAGGACTAAGGATTAGAATATATACCTAATTAGAATAAAATTAATAAATAAGTAGTATTAGCTTAAGCTATTATAAAGAAGTTTAAAAGGAATATTTTAATTCTACTTAATATAGCTTCAAGGGTGTAGCCTTAGTTTAAAAAAAACGCTATAGTAATAATTTAAGAAATACTAAATAGTAATAAATTCTTTAATATCTACCTTAAAGCACCTACTTACCTAATTAGAGAGGTTAAACTTTATAAATATTAAGAAGTAAAGAGAATCTTAGCTGCTTATAAGAGCTTACTAACCCTTAGCGTTAGGTAAGCTAAAGTTATAATAACTAAAGTAATTAACCTCTAGACTATTAAGTTAATTATACTTACTTTTATAATACTACACTTTATTCTTAACGTTTATATAAGTAGTTCTTAGCTTAATTAAAATAACTATATTAAAGTAATTATTAATAATAGCTTCTAGACTAATATTATATTAAAGTTTTATACTTTAAAGTATAAGCTAGTACTTATACCTATAAGACTAAGGATAAAGACCTTTAATCTAGCTATACTATAAATAAACTTCTAAGAAGTTACTATAGTGTTAGTCTAAGTAGAAAGTTACTATATCTACTAAGACATATAACTATACAAAAGAGTATATAGGTCACCTGTTTTATTACTGTATTTAAATAGTTACACACTTATAAGGGTAATTAATATCTAACTTACCCCCTTAAGGGCTTATAAAGCTTATAGGCCTTAGACACGTTATGTGAGGTAGAAACCCTAGATTCCTAGGTAAAGACCCTCTATTATGTGTGTTGTAACTGTGTATTAAACTTAGTTAATTAAGATTAACTAGGAGCTAGGCTTATAACTACTAAGAAATACGACCGTACAAAAGAGTACGCAGGTCACCTGTTTTGTTACTATAATTAAATAGTTATATACTTATAAGGGTAATTAATATCTAACTTATCCTAACTAGTATATTTATTGCTATTAATAATTAAATAAGTAATTTATTCCTTTTTAAAAAACCTTTTTATTTATACTTAAAGATTAACTTTTTATATAAAAATAACCTAATTATAGTAATCTTATTAAGTAAAAACACTTAGCTTTATATACCTATAGTATTTATTAACTTTAATAACCTAGAATTACTTTTAGAGTATATTCTAGCCTAAGACTAATATATTATAGAAATTAATAAGACTCTTCCTAATTAAGGCTACTAATATATTATTTTAGAAAACTAAAGTCTAGTAAAGACCTTTAGACCTTTACTAAAGTTCTTAGAATTTCTAGATTAATAATAAAAAATAATAATAAAGAAATAGTGCCTCTAGATAATAAAGAGGTAAATAACTTTATTTAAGTAGCTTTTCCTAAGTTATTAACGCCTACTACTAAAGCTATAGTAAATATAGCTAAGGCTATAAAAAGGTATACTAAGTATAACTATAAGTATATTCCTTTAAGAAAAAAAGACCTTTACTAAGATCTAAATTACCTTAATTAAGTATAAAAGGTAAAGGTCTTTTTTTCGGGCCGTTTAGCGATTTCGGGTATCACCCATTGCAATTTGTCAGG
>NW_007361649.1:0-2000 GCF_000149035.1 Colletotrichum graminicola M1.001
CTATAAGAGATACTAAGATATAGTATATT
The DNA here is from genome assembly GCF_000149035.1 of Colletotrichum graminicola M1.001. NCBI lineage: Eukaryota > Fungi > Ascomycota > Sordariomycetes > Glomerellales > Glomerellaceae > Colletotrichum > Colletotrichum graminicola. Next base: position 30 of record NW_007361649.1, read on the forward strand.
AAAGCTAGATAAATACCTTATAATTATTAACTACTATAGCGTAAAGATGTATACTAATAACCTAGAATTTACTAAAAAGCTTAGGGTTCTCCTAAGTAAGTATAATATTTATTATAACTATAGGTTAATATTTATACTAAATAAGGATAAAATATAGATTAAGCTTTAATATAAATAGTAAAATTAGAAATAAAATATTTATATATTTCCCTTTAGTCTTAAGGATATAAAGCTTATTCATAACTAGAATAATAAGTAATATAAGATTAAGAAAGTAAGTTAGTAGTAACAACTTATAGTACTAGCTTACCTTCTCTTTATTATATAGAAATATAAAGAGGATATAAAAAAGCTTTAAAAGCTTATTTAGTTTAATAAGTATAAGGTTAATATTCCTATAAACTATATAATAGTAAAAGAAATTATTAATTATATATTACTAAAAACAATAAACCTTATTAAGGCTAACTTTTACCTTATAAATATAATAAACTACCTCTCTTAATTTAACTTATATATTCTTTATAATCTTAGTACGCTTAATATAGTACTAGATATACTTTCTTATTTACTTATTATATAGCCTAATTTCTTAACGTATTTTATATAAAAAAAAGGTTACTAATATTAATAATAATAATAAAGAAAATATAATAGTAGTAGTATAGTATATAAGTAATAAGCTACTAAGCCTTAAAGCTACTATTATAATAATAGTATAAATTAATAATAACTTTATAAGAAGTATAGTCTTAGGTTACTAAAGTAATAAGAGGTTTAAGAAGCTAAGAGCCTAAATTAAATAATTATATAAAAGTAACTAAAGGTGTATAACCCTAGATAAGGCTAAAAAAGAGTAGTAGCTACCTTATAAAAAAGAGTAGTAGCTATAATTACTAACCTTACCTTAGGTAATTAATAATAAAGGACTAATCTTTTATATTATATTAAATAAAATATATAGACTTTGTATTTTAAAACTTATAATAAAAAAAATCTTTATACTGACTTATAATAAGAAGGTTTACTTTAAGTATAATAAAATACTTAATAATTTATATAACCTTTATATACTTAAAAAAAATAAGTTAGTAAAGTTCTATCTTATATACTACCTAACTTACTAAAGTAACTAAACCAATTACTAAAAGGCTATAAGATTACTTTAACTTATTATAATACCTAGAGTACCTTTCTATACTATTTTTATAGACTTTATTATAAATATACTTAAGGTATTTATATAAAGTAGTTTCTAGGTATTACCTAACTATATCATATTTAATTACCTTTATATTATAACTTATAAGTTTAGTAAGAAAGTATTACTTATCTTAGGGTACTCTAAGTATAAAGCCTACTACTAGGCCTAAGTACTTTTATAAATACTTATAATATATAACTAGGGCTTACTAATAGCTATTATTAGTAATTATAACCTTAAATTTATTTTTACTATCTAAGTAAAAATATTTAATACTTTAAAGGTAAAGCTACTTATCTTTATAGTATACTACCTCTAGACTAATAGTTAAAGTAAAAGAACTAACTATATAGCTAAAATTACTATTTACTTTTATATATATACTAACCTAAATATACTAAAAGTTAATATACTCTAAGCACTATAGTACTTATTAAATAACTTACTTATAGTTATAATAAGATGGTAATGAATCGAGTTTCAGGAGTAAAGTAGGGCGTCATCTATTGTGCATTTTGGAGGGCTCTCGCATCTCCAAAGTTAAGTTCCCCTAACTCAATGCTTAAAAACTAATAGGTTAACTACATGCACTCAGCATGCACCAACGGACGAGGCTGACTATGCTCTAACCAGGAGTGATTTTGCACTCTTCGCTCGGCGTGGCAGTTATGAGGGTGTTTGGCATAGGGTACGTGGCCGGAAGTGAGCTCAGTCGTCACTACAGAGAGTGAATGTCGCGCTTTGAGCGGGCGAGAAACGATGAGATA
>NW_007361650.1:0-2000 GCF_000149035.1 Colletotrichum graminicola M1.001
ACTAGATTATAAGTAACTATATAAGAATTATCTCCTTACTATTATTAGTATAACCTTAAATAACTAGCTATAATTTCTTAAATAGTTACTTATTTCTCTCTTTAACTTTATATAATATATATAAATAAAGATTTATATATTACTATACGTTTTCTTATCATAAGTAATAATATAAAACATACTATAGTTAATAAGGGCTTTTACCTCTACCTTATTAGATTCTCTAAAAGGCTTACTAGGTATAGTAATAATACCTTTTTTATATAGTTTAATAATAAGTGTATTGTTAGCTTCCTTCTTTATAGTAAGGTATATATTAAAGATATTAATAGTAAGGTATATATTAGTTATTACTAGGGTGGTGATACAGTTAACTATACGTATTAATAGGTAATAATAAATAATAGAGGTAAATACTAGTTCTAAATTATACGTAAGGAGGGAAACTATTATAGGATTACGCGGTAAATTTACTGCGTAATATACCTATAGGTCTAGTAGATCTACAGGGAAATCACTATAAAATCCCTAGGGGATTTCACAGCAAACTAGCTATAGTTATTCCTGCCGTTATTAGCGTTAATCTATACTGCTAATATCTAGGCAATAGTTAACATTGTAATAGTATATCTTATAAAAAAGGTAGTAATTAGGTTCTTTAATAAGTAGCAATAGCCTTACTATAAGGGCAGCTTATTATTAATAATAATAGTATGATATACTTCTTTTATAAATTTACTAATTACTATAAGCTCTTCTTTTTATATTTATATAAGCTTATTACTTTCTTTATCTATTACTAGTAGTAATACTAATTAAGCTTTTTAATACACTATAAAGTATAGCTTTACTATAGTAATATAAAAATTATATAGGCTATAAGGTAATTTAATAGTATAAGTAGTACTGTTATTAGTAAGTTAGTAAAATAAGCCTTACTAGCTATCTTCTTTACGCTATATATAAATAAGTAATAAAAAGGCAGTACTATAGTATTTATTATACTAGGGCTATTATATATTACTAGTATATTAAATACTTATCTCTTAGTATAGATTTACTATACTATATTTATAGCCTTTTTTACTACTTTAGTGCGCTATATAGTAAAAGGGGTAAGTAGTAAACTATTTATAATATAGGGGTATATACTAAAAACAAGTAAGGCTACTATAAGGCTAGTAGGGCTAGTAGTATTATTAATAGCTTTTATAGCTAATTAAAAGATAATTTTAGGTTTATAGTTACTATTTATATTAATAATCTTATATATATAGTAAAAAGTAGTATAGTATTATTTAACCTTACTAATAAATTAATAGGCCTTAATAAGCACTTTATTAACCTTAATAGATAACGTATAGGTAGCGCGTTTAAACTTAGCTATATAAAAGAATCTAGGCTAGTATTTATAGTAATCTAATTAAGCAGGCTAAGATATAGATTATTTTAGTATATTTATAGTACCTCTTATACATACTTTATAGTAACTAAATATAAGAATCTTACTATGTTAAATATAATAGCTAAGTTAACTATATAAAGTATAGGCTTATTACTATCTTAGTATATTATATTAATAATATTTTTATAGTTAAATTTATAGTTATTATATAATATAAATTTAAAGTAGCTAGGTGCTTTTATATTAAGTTAGTAGTAGTAGTAATACTCAGGGTTAGGAATAAACGACGAGCTGAAATAACTCCGTGGGACTGCTATAGCATAGCATACCGTACGAAGAGCATCCTCGTTAGCTGCTGCCAAATAATGATGTGAAGTCCACATTATTCCAAATATGTTTAACTTAGAGTCACTTTGGTCAATACATGTGCAACAGCGTCCCACCCAACGCTGTAGAAAGCATCTGTTACATTTCATCTGTCGTGTGGGTGTACGACCGACCGTTTAACCTTTGCTAGTGTACTTACCTACGCGGGGTACCCGTCGTCGGCTCACCCATATTTGTGCACTGGTTTTTAATCACTGAGACTAATAAG
>NW_007361651.1:0-2000 GCF_000149035.1 Colletotrichum graminicola M1.001
AACCTTACTAACTAGCTTATTAAGAATAAGATTATTATATCTGTACTTATTGCCTAAAAATAGGGCTATATATAGATACTTTTAGATCTACTTAAGAGTACTATTATAGAGTAACACTTAACTAATAGTAAATTAAACTAGATTTACTATAGATTTAGCTACTTATTAGTAAATTACCTCTATAAGCTCCTTAAGTAAGCTAGTAAATTAACCTCCCTTATTATACTTAAAGAGATTAATAAGTACTACTATTACTACTTACTTAATATAAAAGCCTCTAGTTACTTTAAATTTATACTACGTAATAACTATAAATTTAACTATAAAATTATTATTAGTATACTATATTTAGATAGTAATAAGCCTATACTTTATATATTTAACTTAGCTACTATATTTAATATAGTAAGATTCTTATACTTAGTTACTATAAAGAATATATAGGAGGCACTATAAATATACTAAATTAATATATATCTTAGCCTGCCTAATTAGATTACTATAGACGCTAGCCTAAATTTTTATATAGCTAAATTTAAATATACTACTTATACGTTATCTATTAAGGTTAATAAAGTGCTTATTAAGGCCTATTAATCTATTAGTAAGGTTAAGTAATACTACACTACCTTTTACTATACGTATAAGATTACCTATATAGATAGGGATTATAAACCTAAAGTTACCCTTTAATTAGCTATTAAAGCTATTAATAATACTACTAGCCCTAATAGCCTTATACTAATCCTACTTATTTTTAGTATATACCCCTATATTATAGAGGATTTACTACCTACCCCTTTTACTACATAGCGAACTAAAGTAGTAAAAAAGGCTATAAACATAGTATAGTAAGTCTATACTAAAAGATAAGTATGTAATACGCTAGTAATATATAATAGCCTAGATATAATAAATACTATAGTGCTACCCCTTTGATTACTTATTTATATATAGTATAAAAAAAACAGCTATTAGGGCCTATTATACCTACTTACTAATAATAGTACTACTTATACTATTAAATTACCTTATAGCTTATATAACTTTTATATTACTATAGTAAAGCTATACTATATAGCGTAAAAAAAAGCCTAATTAGTACTACTACCTATAATAGCTAAAGGAGGTAATAATCCTATATAAGCGTAAGAAGAAGAACCTATAATAACTAGTAAATCTATAGAGGAAGTGCGTAATACTATTATTATTAATAATAAGCTACCCCTATAGTAAGGCTATAGCTGCCTATAAAGGAACCTAATTACTACCTTTTTTTATAAGATATACCTCCGCCAAGACTACTTTGAAATATAAGGGTAGTTGATTGGATTACATGGATATTACCGCTTAAGAGCAGGGTCGAGGGGCATTCCGAGGAGAACATTGGGATGGACTACGCTCCATTTTCTCTACCAACGTCGAGTTATGATGGCATGTCCGTCTATCATTGGTACTCTTTGGCGGACAACTGTCCTTCCAACATTCACCAGTTAACTTCCGCATCTCGCTTAGGGCATGCCCTCAAACCTAGTAGGGCGACACAGTGGCACTCGAGGAAGATTAGATCTCGAGGCTCCACTGGGTACTTAGTCGAAACTGTTTGATGTGCGTATTATTACTTATAAATAAAAAAACGTATAGTAATATATAAATCTTTAAGTTATATATAGTATATAAAGTTAAGAGGAAAAATAAGTAACTATATAAGAAATTATAATTAGTTATCTAAAGTTATACTAATAATAGTAGAAAGATAATTCTTATATAGTTACTTATAATTTAATAAATAGCTTAGTAACTAATCCTTACTTTTACCTTTTAACTTTTATAATATAGATTTTACCTCTAGTTACATAATATTACCTAAGCGTATACCTAATCTATAACACTACTTAACTATATTATTCTTATAAGACTTCCTATATAAATTTACTATTTTTACTTGAGTAACTTGATTATAAAGGTAATAAAACTACTCTATATTATTACTAAAGTAG
>NW_007361652.1:0-2000 GCF_000149035.1 Colletotrichum graminicola M1.001
AGTTAACTACTTAGGATTTACTATTACTTATAATAGTATAACTTACTACTTAATAGCCTAGAAAAAGTCTTAATTATAAGTATATCTTAAATCTTAATAACATTATATAGTTTAGTATTTATAAGTAAAAAGTATTAATTAAATAACTGTATTACTAAAATTACTAGTAAACAAGGCTTTAAAGAACTTATTATATTACTTATAAGTATAGTTAGTTATATTATTTAGAGATAAAGCGTATTACTTTTTAAGAACCTTAATTATTACTTGAGAAGTAAGCTTAATCTTATTATTTAGAAGCTACTATTAAATCTTATTTATAAGACTACTTATAACTATTAATAAGACCTATAAAGAAAAATAATTATTAGCTTTATATTACTTATAAATCTAAAGCTTTTATAAAAATATCTCCTTTATAAATATAAGCTATTTATTCTTTATAGTCTTATCTACCTTTATAAGATTAATTAGCTTCTTTAGCTTATTGATATTAGACTTTTTCTTTATTAGTAACTACTTCTATAAGTAAAAAGTAGTATAATAGATCTTATGTTACTAAATATTCTTCTTATAAAGATACTTTATATAGCTTAGATTACCTAAGTGCTTAAGGAGCTCCTTTTAGCTATCTAGGTTAATAAACTACTAGATATTATAAGTTATTAATAAAAAATAAAGCTTTATATACTATAAGAACTAATTTTTATAGATTATTAATAGGCTATATAGTTAATAAGTAGTTATAAGACTAATAAGTATATCTTATAATATAATAGCTTTATTATAGATATTTAAGAAAAATAGTAAGTTAGGAAAAGCTATAAGTATAGTAATATACTACTACTACTATATTACTATTACTATACTAAAAGTACTATAGTTACTATAAGGTAACTATTTTCTAATTAACTAAGATAGTAGAATTCTAAGAATTCTAGAAATTTACTATTATTACTAAAAGTAGTAATCTAAAGTAATAAGTTAAAAAGGTCTAAAAGGTTAAAAATAACCTTTAAAGGTTAATATAACCTTTAATAAGCTAAAATAACTTTAAAACGTTAATATAACCTTAAAAATATAAAACCTATCTATTAAGGTTTTATTTAAAACTAGATCTTAGAAATCTATAACCTTATTCTAAAGGTTATTTATGACTTAATAATTTAAACTCTAAAATTAAACTAGATATATTAAATCCGGGTTTTAGGATCATTTCTAGTTAAAGTATAATTAATATCCTAAGAAAAGGATTATTAATTTTCTAAAGAATTCCAGTTATATAATAAGAGGATTTCTTCTACTTAGAATATTTAGAATTATTATCACTTTTACACTTAACAACAATAAAGCCACCTTTTAACCTATTTACCCTATTTTACCTCTTTAACTCCTTACTTCTATTAGTCTTATAAAAGTAAATTCTAAAGTAAGGCTGTTTTATAATAGTAAGGGTTATACTTAAGTTAGAGCTAGGCTTATAACCGGGGTTAGGAATAAGTCAAGTCAAGTCAAGTCAAGCCCTTGACTAAGACTAGGCTAGTCAAGTCAAGGGGTTAACTAAGACCAGGCTAGTCAAGTCAAGGCCTTAACTAATACTAGCCTGTTAACGCCATTTGTCATGTACCACTCAGCCCGCGTACCCAATGCAGCGACTACGACTTATTTGAACGCACCGTTACCTGAAATTGAAATAAGGACGCCTCCCGCGATAGCAACGGGCTTACTATTATTTCGATCCCCCAGTCCTCGGACATCTAATACAGCCGCTTATGGATTGAAACCTAGCATGGCTTATCGATCCGGGGGTCGGACGGTTGCCGGCTCCGCAGCGGTTTATAACAGCGTCCAGTGCTATATACTCTTGTGAGTCTCGTAGGCCCACCGAGGTGGAGTAGAGGGGGAATAGACCATCAGTATATAGTTGCTGATCCGTCGGCACTTAGTGGCTCTATGTAAAAGACATATGACACAACTCTACGGAAGCTTGTGCAAACTCC
>NW_007361653.1:0-2000 GCF_000149035.1 Colletotrichum graminicola M1.001
GGACTATTTTCTAAAGTGTCTTTATATTAATTTTGTTTTCCTTTTAATTTATTTACTAAAGAATTAGTTATAAGTTAAGAAGAGCCTTTACTATCTGTTATATTAGAAGAGCTTTTATAAAAAGAAAATAAATTGTTAGAGGCTGCTATTTTTTAAATATTGTTTTATATTTTAATATTAGTCTTTATATTTTAATAATAACTTTTGTATTTTAATAATATTTTTTATATTTTAATAATATTCTTTATATTTTCATAATATCTTTAAAATTTTAATAAAGTATTTAAAAAGTAAAGTAATAGATAAAATAAAGTAAAGTTATTTCTTAAACTAGTAAGCTAATAATATCTTAAATAAATATAGGTTATAATATAGTTAGTTAGTTACTATAGTATATAAACTTAGTAAAAGGTAAAGATAAATTCTACGTTTTTAAAGGTTCAAAGATATTATTATAATATTAACTATTACCTAGATATTAGCAGTATAGATTAACGCTAAATAGCTAGAATAACTATAGCTAATTTACTTTAGATTTACTAGATCTATAGGGATATTACATAGTAAATTCGCTATATAACCCTATAATAGTTTCTTTTCCTTTACGTATAATTTAGAACTAGTATTTACCCCTATTATTTATTACTACTTATTAATATATATTGTTAACTATATTACTAACCTAATAAAACTAACACTAATTAGTAGTTAACTTTATAGTAACTACTACTATAAGCTACTGTAGATTATTAAGGTAATATAAAAAGAGGTAATCTTTCTATTAATTATTTATAGTAGCCCTAATTAGTTACTAAGAATCCTATTTATAAGTACCCTTATAGTAAGACTACACTATACGCCTATTATAAGTTAATTTACGTTACCTAGTAGTTATATCCCCTTAATATAGTAAGAGTAGTATAAATTTACGTTATTCACGTAAGTAAATTAACTTTATTACTATATAAGAAGTCCTTTATCTAACTATAAAAAACACCTTAATTTATACACTAACTTACTATTAATTAGTAATTCTTTACTTTTTATCTTTTTTTTATTATAAGCCTATAAAGCTTACTAACTTTCCTTTTTCTATATACTATTTTCTAGTTATCTTTAAATTATTTTATATTACTAATATAACAGCCTTTATTATCTATAAGCTTACTATAAGTCTTTATAATTATTTATACTACTAGTAGTAAACCCTCTAATAGACATATACGCCCTTTAATAATAGCTAAAGGAAACGCCTATAACTAAGAGGTAGTTAGGCTAATAAAGAGTAATTATAAGTAAGTAACTAATATAAGTAAGTATAAAGAGATAATAAGTAATATATAAGAAGGTAAATTAACTAAATAACCTATAATAATTTATAATAAGTATATAATACTATATAACGCTATAAGGCTAGTAGCTATAATAAGTAACCTATACCTTATACTAAGTGACTTTAGGAAATATGTTATTCCTAATCTTTAGGGGAGAGACTATATTATAGATTTACTAGAGGATCTTACTAAGGCAGAGTAATATAACAGCCTTACTACTATAGCTATATATTATATTACTAAGCATAAAGTAAATAACTATTTATATAGTATTCTTTAGGCTAAAGTATAAGTTAACTTTAAAGATTAAGAAACTAAGGATTTTACCTTTTTATTATATAAAATACTTAAGAAGCTATATAAGTGCCGTATAAGCTATAAAGTATAAATTAATTAGTTAAAAAACTTTATAATTATAATACGCCTTTACTATACTATATAAGATAAGAAAACTATTATTTAGGATAAGGTAATAATTAATACTACTATATAAAAGATTAAGGGATTTAAGGAGCGCTTAGTAGATAAGGAGTTCTATAAGGAAATTACTAGTATAGTAATATTACCTATTAAGGCTACTATTATAGTAAAAGCAGCTAAATAAGCTATAGCCTATAAATTACTACTAATTACTTAGGTAACCTTATATAATAATTTATTATTTAT
>NW_007361654.1:0-2000 GCF_000149035.1 Colletotrichum graminicola M1.001
CCTAATAGCTCTACGGGTGTGGACGTGCATGCACCCAGTGCCCCGTTAGGTAAACGTTTTGCATGGAGATACAGGGCCTATGATGGCCCAAACCTTTTGTGGATAGCGTAGTTGGCAATGATGGACCTATGGGGCGATAATGTGCCACCTTGGCATGCGGCCCTTGCACGACATTCATTGGGACAAAGCGCGTGCTATTGCTTCGGTGGGAAAACAACTGAAATGGGGCCAGATTGGGCAACACGGCGTAATACTGTCCATCGTCCGTATTAATCGCTCCTCAAGTGCCTCACTTGCCCCAACCTTTCGAGCGGCAGAGTTTTATGGAATCATGCTCCATCGCTACTTAGTTACGCTAAAACATTTTTCTACTTAAGTTATAGTCTATAAAAAGAATAGGATTAGCTTAATATATTTATTCTTTATATTAATACTAAGTATTCTCTTTTTATCTTAGTTATAATTTAATTAAAAAACTATAAGCCTAAAACTACTAATATAGGCGTTAATCTTAAAGAAGAGTTATTTCTTAAGGTTATAGTAATACCTTATTACTTATTTATAAAGTTTCTCTTATAGTAATTTCTATATATTAAGCTCTTTAGGCATAAGGTTAAATATCTCTTTTACTATAATTTTTACTTTATACTAATATATTATATTAGGTTTTAGTATATTATCTTTTTATAGGTGCTTAGTAAGTTTTATTTTCTTATAGTAAAGGGGCTTAGTAATTATATTAAACTAAGGGATTCCTATATATAACTATTTACTTATCCTAAGGTATATCTTAAGGTCCTAGAGGCTATAAGAGAACATAAGCTACTTAAAGGCCTAGATATAGTTATTTATTTTATAAATACTATTTTTATTTATAATATAGCTAAGAAGCTTTACTAAAGGAAAACTAGTAAATATCTTTAGTGCTTTAATATAAATATAGTATTTATTAAGGATCTTTAAGACTATCTTTAGGTGCTAGAGGTGTTCTTTATCTAAGTTACTAAAGATTATAGTATTATTAATATATACCTTAATAAAATATTAATATTTAAAGAAAATCTAATCTATAAAGTGCTAGGTGTAGGCTAAAGAGTTTTTAAAGCCTATTAATACTATATTAAAGTACTTAAGCCCTTATAAGCTAATTATTACTATATAATCCTAATATAGTAAATATACACTAAGCTAGTAAAAAAACCCTAACGTATTTAAAACTATTACCCTCTTTTTACCTTAAAGGGATTATATAATATCTTCTTAGTCTAGTAGAAGGTATATATTAGGTGTAGCCTATTTATTAAGTAGCCTTATATTAACTACTATATACTTTTTATATTTTATCCTATCCTCCTTATATTTCTATATAATAAAAAGAAGATAAGTATATGCTATAGGGCGTTATTACTAGCCTATCTTACTAATTTTATATTACTTATTATTCTAGCTATTAATAAGCTTTATATCCTTAAGGCTAAGGGGGAATACTTAGATATTTTACTTTTAGTTTTACTATTTATCTAGGAGCTTAATCTATATCTTATCCTTATTTAGTATAGGTATTAACCTATAGTTATAGTAGATATTATACTTATCTAAGAGCTCTCTAAGTTTTTTAGTAAATTTAGGGTTATTAGTATAGATCCTTATACTATAGTAGTTAATAATTATAAGGTGTTTATTTAGCTTTAATATACTATATCTTAGTATTTCTTATAGTAGTATAAAGATATTTAGTAGTTCTTCTTCTTCTTTAACTCCTATAGTAAACTCCCCTTTTATATTAAGGAAGTTATTAGTAATATTAATAAAGTTAACTAAGTTACTCTCAGTAATAGTATCTAGTGTCTCTTTATTAATAGCCTACGCGCTTTCTTCCCCTAGGACTAAGGAAATTTATATAGCTTTAGTGCCTTTCTTAATAATAATAAGGGCGTTTATATTATTATATACTAGTACTACTTTAGTAGATAATAAATTTAGTATTACGTCTAGAATAT
>NW_007361655.1:0-2000 GCF_000149035.1 Colletotrichum graminicola M1.001
GGATATTACTTAGGTAATAAAAGAAATTCTTTATAACCTTAGAGAAATAAGCTACTTATTACTAGGTATTAATTACTCTAAATTAGAAGTTTCTAATAAATAAATTTACTATATAAATTAGGCTATTTATTTCCTCCTTAAAAGAGGATACTATTATAGCTAGTTTCTAGACAGTAAGGTTTCTACTAATAGCAAGTAAAGGTTAGTACTTAGTTAATAGTATTTATTATTCTTATTATCTTATTAATTCCCTAGTAATTAGTTAAGGCTAAGGTTATAAGGTAGCTTATATAGCTTCTTATTAAGTAAATTACTAAGGTTAGATACTAAAAAGTACTTAGAGAATATATTATAAGTTAATTACTAAAGAGCTATAGGAGTCTGTCCTTAAGTATATCTAGGTCTATCTTATATATAAGTCCTAACTGTTCCCTAAATAGTTCTCTTAACTAATAGTTATAAAGTAGAATAAACACTTACTTAGATATTTACTAAGTGCTTATCTTACTTATAGATAAGTACTTATTTTTTATTTTATTTTATACTTATAGTTATATAACTTATACTATAGTTTTTTTATTTTAAAAAGTTATTTATCTATTTTTTATTTCTTATTTATATAAATACTACTACTACTTACTATATATTTCTTAAGTAGGGTAATATAGCTTATAACTTATTAGATTAAAATATTAACTCTTTTTTTTAAAAAGATCTTACCTTTAAGACCTATATAAGTAGGTTATGTCTTTTAGGTTAAAAAGTTATTAATTATATTTTCTTATTCTTTATAATACTAATACTATACTAGGTTATATAAAGAAGATAAAATTATAAGATGCTTTTTTTATTATTAGTTACTTTATATTATCTAGACTTTTTATTAAGGTATTAAAATAACACTATATTTAAACTATTAATCCTATAGCATATAGTATTTAATCTTACTTAATTCTAAGACTTATAAAACTTATTATTATCTAAGTATTCCTTATAATATATTTCTTAATACTATTTATATATATAAGTAGATATTTCTTTTTTTAGTTTTTCTACTAATACTTTCTAGTAAATTATCTAGTAGTAAAATTTAATTATCTTAATTATAAAGAAGAAGCTAAGAAGTTATGTTTTTAAGAGAGAGCTATGTTATTATATAGTAAGGCTAAGGCTTTTTAAAAGGCTTAAGCTAAATAAAATAAGTTACTTACCTAGCTTAAGTAGCTTTATTTCTAAAGAAGAATAGTGTTTAAGAAAGGTTAGAAAGTATTAAAGGAGTTTCCTAAGGATTTTAAAGTTCTTTTTAAACTATTAGGGCTATATAAAAAGTATAGTCTAGTAGTACTTTTAGTATAGTTAACTAAAGTGCTATATAAAGTAATTTAGACTTAATAACTTTTAACTTTAGTATACTTATAAAGGCTACTAAAAATATTAAATGTTCTTAACTAGTTCTTATAAATTATTTCTATACTTATAATCTTTTTATTTAACTAAGTATCTTTTTTATAGTATTAGTTAATAATTCTTTTAACTTTATAATTTAGCTTATATAGTTTAATAATAATATAGTTTTTAGTATTTAATCCTTATAGTACTAGTTTTAGTAGTATAATATAAAAAGCTAAGTGAAGTTTTATATATTTAGTAAGTTAAACTTATAGTTAATACTCAAGATCTTCTTAAGAATTTTTAATAGTTTAAGTTTTTTATAGTTAAGTTTATTACCTAGTTACTTTATTTTAATATTTCTATATAAGAGGTATATATTATCTTTTTTTTAAAGGTTAGTTCTTTAATCCTTAAAGTGTTAGTGTATTCTTTTATCAATATCTTAATAGATTTTAAGTCTAGAGCTACTTTACTTTAAAGTTCTTTTATTTTATTAATACTAGCTATAGCTTTTAATACTTATAGGCCTTTTTATAGTTCTTTATAAGTAGTTAGCTAAAGTCTATAGTTTAAGTAGAATATTAAGTTCTAAGTGCTTTTTTTTAATA
>NW_007361656.1:0-2000 GCF_000149035.1 Colletotrichum graminicola M1.001
CTTATAATCCCTGTCCCTACTTTACTATAGCCTTAGTAGACCTTAAAGATGTGCTTAAAACTAATAAGGAGGTTAATTTATAGTAAAATAAAATTAAGAAGTACTTTATAAAGGTAGCTAAAAGTAATAATAGTATAAAGCTATTACTAACACTAAGTAAGGCTAAAACCCTTATAACACTAAGACCTCTTAAAGATATACTATAAGATAGTAATACTATAAACGTTACCTTTTAGTTAGAAGAGGTAATTAAAGCTATTATAAAACCTAATAAGAAGAGAAACTAGCGTAAGTGTACCTATATAAAAGTAAAGATCTAAGTAAATAGAAACTTAAAAGAAAAAAGTAGTACACCTAGATATAGGTATATTAGTTATCTTAGTAGATTATAAATAGGTAATAAGATTTATTAAGAACTTATAATTCTTTATAGTAGAACTATAAAAGGTAAAGGTAGTTAGATTATTATTTATACTTATAAAAAACGTTACTTTTAATATATATTTTTATTAAGTAGTAAAAAGTATTAAGATAAAAGTCTATATAATAATTACTACTAAAGTAGTTAAGAAACTTCTAGCCTAACTATTATTAAGAATATTATTTTATAATAACTATAAAGTAGTTATTAGCTTTAATAAGAAATAAGTAAAACTTTACTTTACTAATAATATAATAATTCTAGTAATAGTAAAAAGCTACTTCTTAGTAATATAAAGAATTATAGTATATTTAACTATAATAATCTAGCTAAAGTTAATATACTATCTCTAAGTTAACTTTATTAACCTCGTGAATAAATATAATAAAAGTAAGAAACTATATAAATACTATATATTCTTAATATACGCTTATATCCTAGATGTAATACTAGATTTATTGTTTACTAAGGTAGTACTAGTATAAAATAATATAAATACCTCTATTATTATCATAAAAAGCACTAAGGTTATATAAATCTTCTTAGTCTTAAGAGAAAAAGTATATAGGCTATTAATAAAAAAGCACTAGACGCTATTACTAAGAGTAGCTTAGTTAACTTTATTAATATTACTAATACTTTTCTTAATATAGAGAGGGCGTTTACTATAGAAGCTAAAGAAAAAAAAAGACTACTAGATATCCTTACACTAGTATAAAAGATACTAAGATAAAGTATATTAAAGCTAGATAAGCACCTTATAATTATTAACTACTATAGCATAAAGATTTATACTAATAACCTAGAATTTACTAAAAGACTTAGGATTCTCCTTAATAAGTATAATATTTACTATAACTAGGGGTTAATACTTATACTAAATAAAGATAAGATATAGATTAAGCTTTTAAATAAATAGTAGAATTAGAAATAAAATGTCTATATATTCCCTCTTAGTCTTAAGGATATAAAGCATATCAATAACAAAAATAATAAGTAATATTAGATTAAGAAGATAGGTTAGTAGTAACACCTTATAGCACTTACCTGTTCTCTCTTTATAGTATAAAGATATAAAAAGAATAAAATAAAGTATAAAGGATATATAGTAGTTAATATAGGGCTACTTAATAAATAGGCTATACCTAGTATATATTCCCTTCTAGACTAAAAGGATATTATATAACCCCTTTAAGCTAAAGAAAAAGTAATAGTTTTTAATATATTAGGTTTCTTTTACTAACTTAGTGTATACCTACTATATTAAGACTGTATAGTAGTAAATAGCCTATAAGGGCTTAAATACTTTAATATAGTACTAATAGGCTTTAAGAACTCTTTAGTTTACGCCTAGTAGTTTATAAATTAGATTTTTTTGAAATACTAATACTTTTGTTATAATGCTAACTATTGCCTAGATAATTAGCGTTATAGATTAACGCTAATCTACTAGAGAAACTATAGCTAATTAGCTATATATCTACTAGGGATCTATAAGGTAATTACCTAGCTATTTTGCTACATAACACCTATAATAGTTTCTCCTCTTTATATATAATTTAGAACTAGTATTTACCCT
>NW_007361657.1:0-2000 GCF_000149035.1 Colletotrichum graminicola M1.001
TTATTATCTAAAGACTTAGTATAGTTAGTATAACTATAGCCTTAGCCTTAAGGCTTTTATATATCTTTTTTATTATAAGCTAACCTAGCTTATAACTAAGATAGTTAATATAATATATTAATAAGTTAGTATTTAGATATATAATATATATATTATTATTTAAAAGTAGTTCTTAGCTTTCTTCTTTACTTAATAAAATATTTATAACACTAGGGCTTATATAAATTAAGAGAAGCTAAGGCAGTATTTTATAACTATAGCTTTAATTAGGTTATTTAATAAGTAAAGTAGTTTTTTATATAGTAAAATAAGTAGATAATAAGCTAGACTACTTTATTAGCCTTATTTAGACCTTTTCTTATTATCTCTAAATATAAAAGTAGTTCCTTAAAGTAATTAGTTTTAATAATAGTTATAATACTAATTACTTTAAACTTTTATTTTTTTAGGCTACTAAGTAAACCTATTTTAGATTTATTTATAATATTATATTTAGCTTTATTAATAATAAAAAGCTAAAGGGCTTTTAGTTTCTTTTAGCTAGTATTTACTAACTAATAAACTAAAACTTAGTCTATTACCTTACTCTTATAATAATAAACTATAATAAGTAAATAAAGGCTATACTAAATAACTAGTTTCTAAAAGTTTAGTAATAGCTTTATATTTACTATCTTAAATTTAATATTATACTTAAGGCTAAGTAGAAGTAGCTAAAGAATAATAGCTATAGTAGTAATAGTAGTAAGTTAAATAATAAGGCCTATTAGCTATAAATATAAGTAGAAACTTAGCTTAGTAATAGAGACTAGTCCTATATTAATATACTAGTAAATAAGCCTTTTTATTATATATATTATAAAGTGTCTATAATATAAAAGTATATATTTTTACTAAAACTAAGTAAGCCTTTAAGAAAGCCTAGGCTAAGCTTTATAAAAAGTTTATAAACTAACACTTTATCTTTTAGTATCTTTATATAATATACCTACCCTTAAAAGTATAGTAAGCTTACTACTTTATTTAAAAATACTAAAACTTTAGTATTTATATTACCTTTAGTATAAAGTTAAGTAATAATACTATTAAAAACTATCTCTTAAATACTTAAAGTTAATTATATTAACTTATTAATATTATATAAAATATACTTTATAACTAAAAGTTATACTTTAAGTAAGCTTATACTAAAAATAAAGTCTTAAAAAGCTAGAAGTATATAAGAACTTACCTTAAGCTTCTTAGTAAACTTTAGACACTACTTTCTTTAAAGTGCTTAGTATTAATTAGAAAGTAATACTAACTAGTAAATAAAGTAATACTTTTTAATAAAAGGCTATTTCTAGCCTTTATTAAAGAATATAGTTTAGACTATATAGTTTTAACTAAGCTTAGTATCTTATACTACTATAAGAGTTTTACTAAGATACTAAATTTAGTAATCTTTAGTAAGTAAGAGGTATACCCTTAGTAGTATTTTTAAAGAATAACTATTTTTAATTTATACTATTAAATTCTTAATCTAAAGATTATAGTATCTTTTTATAGTAAGCTAAGAATTCTAGTATAACTTATTTTATTATAACTAGCTTTACTTAAAGAAAGCTAGTTAGCTAGTTAAACTTATAGTTAAGGTATAAGTAGTAAAAAGTAAGGCTACTTACTAAAAAGTGAAAATAAGTTAACTTAATTTAGGTTTATATAAAAAGTAAGTTAACTAAGTTAAAGCTAGATTTTAACCTCCTCTTAGTAATAAATAAGAAGCTAGTCTAGTGTTTTTAATAAAAGAAATACTGTAAGTAGTTATATAAGTAAATACTTACTCTAGCTTAGTATTTAAAGAATATAAAGTTAGTAAATAATAGTTAGTAGTAATAGTAAGTCCTTATTATTATACTATAAATATATAGTTAGGTAGTAAGGCTTTTTAATTATATAGCCTTATTTAAGATTTATAAATAAAGGTAATAAGTAATATACTCTTATAAAACTTAAATAAG
>NW_007361658.1:0-39649 GCF_000149035.1 Colletotrichum graminicola M1.001
TAATTATTGTAGGCTCGACGTAGGACTTCGTAGCGACTACGTAGTGAAGTCGGATACTTCCTAGCAAGCAAGCAAGCGCTCACATTGAATGTTTTTTCAGGCGAAGCACCATTTTATATAGAATATTCCAAAAAATTGTCTAGTTTAATTAGATGATATAAGGTATTACTTTAACGTAAATTGGTTAAAATAAATGAGTTCGATTCTCATGTACCTTAAGTATACATTTATTTTTATCCTGTAGGGTTTAACCTAAAGATAGGATTAAAATTATTAGTATTAACAATATAGAAATATAATTGTACCCGAATAGTTTGAAATATAATAAAAAAAATATATGAGTTTAACTTTAATACTTTTTTTAATAGGAATCTTAGGGTTCGTATTTAATAGAAAAAATATCATATTAATGCTTATTTCCATTGAAATAATGTTATTATCTATAACATTTTTAATATTAATAAGCTCTGTAAATATGGATGATATAATAGGACAAACTTATGCTATATATATTATAGTTATTGCGGGAGCTGAATCCGCAATAGGTTTAGGTATTTTAGTGGCTTTTTATAGATTAAGAGGAAGTATAGCAATAGAATATAAATAATGTATTTAAGTATAATATTTTTACCCCTATTAGGGTCAATAGTTTCCGGATTTTTTGGAAGAAAAGTCGGAGTTAGTGGAGCACGTTTTTTAGGTTGTTCAAGTATAATAATTACAACAACTTTAGCTATCGTGGCGTTTTTTGAGGTAGGATTTAATAATAGTCCTGTTTACTTACATCTATTTCCTTGAATTAACAGTGAATCATTTAACATTGTTTGAAGCTTTCAATTTGATAGTTTAACAGTTTCAATGTTAATTCCTGTATTAATAATTAGTTCTCTGGTTCATATATACTCTATAAGTTATATGAGTGCAGATCCTCACAATCAAAGATTTTTTAGTTATTTAAGCTTATTTACTTTTATGATGATCATACTTGTAACTGCTAATAATTATTTATTAATGTTTGTTGGATGAGAAGGTGTTGGAGTTTGTTCATACCTTTTAGTTAGTTTTTGATTTACTAGAATAGCAGCTAATCAAAGTTCCATGTCTGCTTTCTTAACTAATAGAGTAGGGGATTGTCTTTTAACTATAGGTATGTTTGCAATATTATGATCTTTAGGTAATCTAGACTATACTACAGTATTTTCATTAAGTCCTTATATTAATGAAAACATTATTACTATAATAGGTATATGCTTATTAATAGGTGCTATGGCAAAAAGTTCTCAAGTAGGTCTTCATATTTGATTACCTATGGCTATGGAGGGTTTGTTAAACAGGGCTCTCCTTAAACTTCACTATATGCGGGAACATCCCGTTTTAAATTCTTGGTCCTCTGTCTATTGAATAGACTTCGGCAAAATCCAAGAAGAGGGACAATCCGCAGGAAACTTCATAAAAAATGAAGGCTCCTCAGAGACTACATGTGAAGCAATTAATAAAAATGATAAGTTTAAATGATGATTTATAGGTTTTAGCGAAGGAGACGGATCCTTTATTGTAAATAAAGATCAGTATTTAGAGTTTAAAATCACACAATCTAGTGTGGATGCTCAAATACTGTTTTATATAAAGAAAGAATTAGGATTCGGATCCGTATCTGTACAAGATAAAATAAATAAAACTCATCATTATAGAGTTAGAGATAAAAAAAATATACATAAATTAATTCAAATATTTAATGGTAATATTGTAACTAATTATAAATTAAATCAATTTAAAGTATGAGTTGATGCTTTTAACAAAATATATAAAACAAATATAGATTGTATAGAAAATAAACATGAGTTAACTTTAAATAATGCATGACTATCAGGATTTACTGACGCTGAAGGTTGTTTTACTTCTTCTACTTCAGTATCGAAGTCAACTGGTCAAACTATAACAACTGTAAGATATGTTATATCTCAGAAAGATGATATAGGATTTAGTAAAGACTTAGCCGACAAAATCAATGGTTATGTTACTCATGTTAAAAGTTATAATGGATATAATACAGTAGTAAATTTTGGTAAATTAAATAAAATTTTACTATATTTAAAAAATTATCCATTACAAACTAAAAAATTCATATCATATAAAAGATGATTAAAAATTTATGGATTGGTTAAAAATAAAAAACATCAAACATCTCAAGGAAAAATTATTATCAAATTTTTATCTAAACTTATCAATTAATTGAAGATATAGTCCGAACAATAACGTAAGTTATTGAGTATTTTCATCGTATACGTACAATAAAAGTACATAATGAAAATCAACATAATTGCCTACACCTGTTTCTGCCTTAATTCACGCAGCTACTATGGTTACAGCTGGAGTATATTTATTAATACGTTCATCTCCTTTAATTGAATATAGTTCTACTGTATTATTAATATGTCTATGATTAGGTGCAATAACAACAGTATTTAGTTCTCTTGTAGGTTTATTCCAACAAGATATTAAAAAAATAATTGCTTACTCTACTATGAGTCAATTAGGTATGATGGTTATTGCTATTGGTTTATCTTCATATAATATAGCTTTATTCCATTTAGTTAATCATGCTTTTTATAAAGGATTATTATTCTTAGGTGCAGGTGCAGTTATTCATGCAGTAGCTGATAACCAAGATTTAAGAAAATATGGTGGATTAGGAGCATTCTTACCATTAACTTATTCTGTTATATTAATAGCAAGTCTTAGTTTAGTAGCTTTCCCTTTTATGACAGGATTTTATAGTAAAGATTTCATATTAGAATCTGCTTATGGACAATATTACTTTAGTAGTATTGCTGTTTATGTTATTGCAGTTATAGGTGCAATATTTACTACTTTATATTCTGTGAAAGTTTTATATCTAACTTTCTTAGCAAATCCTAACGGTAATATAGTTTCCTACAAACATGCACATGAAGGTGATATATTCTTAAGTTTACCTTTAGTAGTATTAGCTATTTTCTCTATATATTTTGGATATATAACTAAAGATATTTTTATAGGTTTAGGTTCAGGATTCTTTACAGATAACAGTATATTTATTCACCCTATACATGAAATATTAATAGATACAGAATTTGCTGTACCTACTACATTTAAATTATTACCTTTATTCTTTACAGTATCATTTACAACTATAGCTATAATTTATTCCGAATTTTTCCCTAATTTAATAAACAGCTTTAAATTATCTAATTTAGGTCATACCATTTATGGATTCTTTAACCAACGTTTCTTAGTTGAATATTTCTATAATAAATATATTGTAAACTTAGTTTTAAATATGGGTGGTCAAACAACCAAAATTTTAGATAAAGGTAGTATAGAACTTTTAGGTCCTTTTGGTTTAGAAAAATTATTAATTAAAATTAGTAAAATTATTTCTAGTCTGAATACAGGTGTTGTTACAAATTATGCCTTATTCATATTAATAGGATTCATTGCATATATATCTATATACTACTCTTTCCATCCCGGAAACTTAGATTTATCTTCTTTAGTTTTACTATTTTCAGTTAGTATTTTAACACTTTATGGCGGAAAACAATATTAATTAATAATGGATAGCTCAGCTCTGGTGAATTATCATGAAATTAATAATATAATTATGAAGAAGTAGTAGTGATGTAATTGGCATACATCCCAAAAAAGAATAGTTAATTTTTAATTAACAAGGCACAAAGCAGAATACAATGAGTTCGAATCTCATGTATTTTAAGTATACATTTATTTTTATCCTGTAGGGTTTAACCTGAAGATAGGATTAAAATTGATAGTATTAACAATATAGAAATATATTGTACCCGAATAGTTTGAAAAAAAAAATAAAAAACCATGAGAATATTATTTAACAAATTTTGTAAAAATTTTACAGCTGTAAATATTACAATAGGTTTACTTAGTTTAATGGTAGTAACATTAATTAAATATTTTAATATTCCTTATTATTTATTAGATTTCTTTAATTTAGCGGATACTCCTTTTAAGGAGAATATTATAGCAGGGTTTTTTGGATTAACAGCAAGATTAGGACTTAAAGGTATAATTGAGGAAGGTTCTTTTACTATTTTTATGACTATGGGTCCAAATGAACCTGGTAATACTCTTTCTAATCCTACAAGTAATAGTGGTACTTCAGGTACTAACAATACAACAGATATAACGATTAGTCGTACTCGCCATGGCAGAATATTGTCTACGATAAGACCAATTAGAAATAGCAACATGACTACTTACATAGAAGAAGAAATTGTAGGTATGGATTCTGGTAATTTACCTAGTAATTACGGCAATCCGATTGTGCAATGATTATGACGTAGTAGAGTTTACAGTATGAGGGAGATTACCGTTTATGAAGAATGATTAGCTGAAAGATATCATTTTAACGAAAGGGCTAATATCAGAGGTTTAATGGAAAATATGGCTGTTTTGGAGTATGAAAATTATAGATATAAATCTGATCTAAATAAATTACTTGTAATGCCTTCAGAAGAAAATTTGGTAGAAGTAGCTAGAATTAAATCTGAAATATCTAAGAATAACGAGAAAATTTACCATCTGAAATATGACCCTAATAACATTAATAGTCAATTATTGGGTAGATATCTTAATGAACGTCGTAATTATTAATAATAGTGTTTATATCAATTATTTGCTAGTAGCCTTAATTAAATAGTATCATATACTAGATATAATATATCTTATTTATTAATAATTTAATTAGTATGGAATGAATAGAAACTTGTTAGATACTTTATCGAGTATGAGCTAGTTTTTAAATTTATTTCATTTAAATAATAAAGCTATGTAGAAATAATTCTATTTTAATATATAGCTGTAATTTGAATTTAATTGTATACACTACATTCTAGATATATTTAATAAATATATAGGTTAATAAACGCGATTTGTGCTTCGCCGCTTCGCCGCTTCGCCGCTTCGCCGCTTCGCCTAAAAAAATTTAATTCATCCTATTATTTAGTAATTTCTATTTAAATTTTAAATATTTATTTCTATTTTTCGGTGTATCCGTACACTTAATACACAGAGTACAATTAATATCACACGAGTCCCCTACGAAGTCGGGGCTAAGAAATGTATTTTCATACTGTATTAATTATTAGAGCTTACGCCCTCATAGAAATAAATAAATATCCAAATTTTTATCAATATAACATGAGAATTTTAAAAAGTCATCCTTTATTAAAATTAGCTAATTCGTATCTTATTGATACATCACAACCTACTAATATTAGCTATCTTTGAAATTTCGGTTCTTTACTTGCAGTTTGTTTAGGTATACAAATAGTAACAGGTGTAACTTTAGCTATGCACTATAACCCTAGTATTGCTGAAGCATTTAACTCAGTAGAACATATAATGCGTGATGTAAATAATGGATGATTAATACGTTATTTACATAGTAATACAGCTTCTGCTTTCTTCTTCTTGGTTTACCTACATGTAGGAAGAGGTATGTACTACGGTTCATACAGAGCTCCCAGAACATTAGTTTGAGTTATAGGTACTATAATACTTGTAGCTATGATGGGAATAGGTTTCTTGGGTTATGTTTTACCTTATGGACAAATGTCATTATGAGGTGCTACAGTTATCACTAACCTTATAAGTGCTATTCCATGAATTGGACAAGATATCGTTGAGTTCGTTTGAGGAGGTTTTAGCGTTAATAACGCTACTTTAAACAGATTCTTTGCTTTACACTTTGTATTACCATTTGTATTAGCTGCATTAGTTTTAATGCATTTAATCGCTTTACATGATACAGTAGGGTCAAGTAACCCTTTAGGTGTTTCAGGTAATTACGATAGAATACCTTTTGCTCCTTATTATCTATTTAAAGATTTAATAACTATATTTATCTTTGTATTTGGATTAAGCTTATTTGTATTCTTCATGCCTAATGTTTTAGGAGACAGTGATAATTATATAATGGCTAATCCTATGCAAACTCCAGCTGCTATAGTTCCAGAATGATATTTATTACCTTTCTATGCTATATTAAGATCTATTCCTAATAAATTATTAGGAGTTCTTGCTATGTTTAGTGCTATATTAATTATATTAACATTACCTTATACAGACTTAGGGGAAACCAAAGGTTACCAATTTAGACCTTTAAGTAAAGCATTCTTCTATGTATTTGTTGCAAATTTCTTAATATTAATGCAATTAGGGGCTAAACATGTTGAATCTCCATTTATAGAATTAGGGCAAATCTCTACTATTTTATACTTTGCTTACTTCTTAGTTATAGTACCTTCTGTAAGTTTAATAGAAAATACTGCTAAATATGTAAGTACTTGCCGGTTTCGTTAAAACAAAAATGACACCGCCCTTTTTAATCAGTAGATGGTTATCTTATTTTTTCTTCATTTTAGCTTTAATGATTATATTGTTATCTTATTTATCTTTAATTACAATTTTTATTTTTGCATTTAAGAATTTTGACCTTTTGTATTATATAGATATTATTTCTTACACCCTTATTTATATTTGAATGCAATATTTACCTTGGGCTCACTGGGATTATTGGACTATTTATTGCTGAAATGGGGAGGGACTAAATGAGATAGACTTTCTAAGCTTAAAATATGCCGAACATATTAGCGATTGAGCAATGAATTCTATTCGTCCTTCAGTTTTGACTGACCAAATTCTTTCAACTTATTTTAATCCTCCGGTTGATGTATCACCGCAAGGTATAATGCAAAGAATACAGATGTTTAGGCTAGCGAGATATAATATAACAGTTAATTATAATGATTATTTAAATTTGGGTATGTTTAATTTTTCAATGATGTTTCCATGAATGTTTGAGCTTAGGCCATATGAATATTGAGTTGAGTTAACCAATTTGATTTATCAAAATAGTTCTGCAGATTTAATACCTGTAGAAATGAGCGATTTTACTGGTAATAATCAAGGTACTAGGTATGTAAATCGTGGTCTATATAATTATTTAAATTCGATTATAGAAAATCATATAACATTACACCGAGATTTAGTTAATAATAATATAACATGTAGTCAACATCATGAATTCCATCAATGGTTGACTAGCAATCGGCAGTACAATCTTTCCAATAACTATCTGCTAGACCGAATTGAATATTATCGTAGTTTAAAAATTTTTACACAGGTGGCAGTTAACCGAAATACGCCTGAAGATTATATGTCTGATGGTAATTGAATATTTCAAGAAAGAGACTAAATGAATATTATAAGAATAAAGTTTTATTAAAAATCAAAGATTGTGAAGTAGATGGTCTACACTTTGACTGCAAATCTTAAGTACGAGGTTCGATTCCTCCATGATCTTTATCTATATTACTATTCATTGCTTTTACTCGTATAAATAATTATTTTTATGACAGGTGTGCTGCCGCCACGAAGTCACGAACTAGCCGCCGCTGCCTGCTACGAAGTAGCCGGCCAAGTTCGATTAGAAATATTTAGAGCTTGTGCAGGTATTTGAAAAAGTAATATAGATAAATAGTTGGATATGCTTCGCCTGAAGACCCTAGATGGCATAGGTCATCTAAATGAAATAAAGCCATCGACAAAGACTATAAAATTAGAATATAAAAAATAAAAGCTATTTCGCTGTAATGTAGAATAAATTCAGGCGAAGCATCCATCACTCAGATATATAAGGTTATATATCTTAAGATTTATCAAACTAGTATAGTAAGGCTTGATTCTTTCGGTGTTATTTCGAGTTTAGACTCTGGGACTACAACGGTAGTTACCAAATATTCCTGTGCGGAATAATTAATGATGTTATCGATATGCATCGGTATGTTTTTAGGGTATAAATAGTACTCGTAGGATCGATCTACCAAACTGTTGGTTGTTTTATGGTGTAGTAAGCAGTGTCGAGCTACACCAAGCCATTTCTTGTTTTATAGTTAAAGTCCCGTTCCCTCACTCAACCGTATGGAAGTAGTGATTAACTATATTTATTATATAACTAGGAAGACTTAAATTTAGTTAATTAGTAGATCTCCAATGTTAATAGTAAAAATATCATAATAACCTCTTTTACCATAGAGTATGAGCACGTACGCCATAATTTCCTATTATGCTACCAAGTAAGACTTTGTTAAATTGGATTTAACCAAAAAATATGTTATTTATGCACCTTTGAAAAAAAAAACAAATCAGTTTTTACTTCTTGTTCTGAATTCTCTACAACATCTTTTTTAAATGCTCGAAAAACCTTAACTGAGGAAGAAAAAGACATGATTGATGAAATCTCAGAAGAAGTTTATAATAATTCTCCGTCCTTTCCTGAACCAGTTGTACCTGCTAGTAGACCATCTAGTTCTAACTTAGCTGAGATTTCCTATGGTAATATAATTAAAGCTCAAGACGATGAAGGAAGGAGAAGAGCAGTTATTATAAAGGAAGATTGTACTAAGAAAGTTACTGAATTAGCTCAATCAGAATTACCTGCTGACGTAGATCCCGCTACTATTGAGGCTAGAGTTCAAAAAAATATGGATCAATTATTTACAGCTACTGGTGAATATCTTGGTGGTGCTACAGTTATGAGAAATCAAGAGGAGAGTTATGAAAAAAGCATAGAGGATGTTGGTGGGGCTTATGCGAATGAAGGATCAGATAACCAAGATTCAGCTAGAAATAGTCCTAATTCATCTGAAATGAGTATGGATAGTGAAAAAGCTAAAGCTATAGCTTTAGCTAGTTTTAATGATAGTCCAACTAATTCGGATGAAGCGACGTCCGATTCAGCTCAAGATGATTCTAATTCTGATTCAGGTTTCTCTGGTTCGTCTGAAGCAAATTCTTCTTCTAACTCTAATTCAGCTTTGCCTAGTTCACCCGCTGCGCCAGCTTCGCCTACTTCGTCTGAAGAAGATATATATGGTGCTTCACCAGCTTTGCCAGCTTCGCCTGAAGAAGATATATATGGTGCTTCACCTCAACCATCTTCTAACCTTGAACAAAGTAATGATCTTACGGAGTCAAATAATTCTACTGAAGATCCAAGAAATTCTTCGCATAAAAGAAGCCACTCGGATTATGAAATTGAGTCTAATAAACGTCCTAATATTAATAATAATAATAATCTTAATGATGATGATGATGATGATAATAATAATAGAAAAGGCCCAGGTAGTACTGGACCTAGTGGTCCTTCAGGAGATGGTTCGAGTGGTGAAGGGGATTCAAGTAGTGGAACTTTAAATAAAATTATTTCAAATGATTTTCTTGCTAATTTCTTATATGGAAAATATCCTGGGGGTGGCGGTGAAAATTTTTTATCTCCAATTGATTATATTATAGAGTTAGAACAAGAGGAATTATTAGAAATGCCTTCTATATTTGATGGTTTTGACTTATTATAGAGTTTGCTACTTTATTGAACTTTAAAAGTAAACTCCACCCGTACTGGCGACTTCGTCTGCAGGTAGGAGGAGCTTTCGTAGCGCGAGCCTCCGGCTACGAAAAATAGATGAGTTCGATTATCATGTATACTAGAGTAAGTTTACTTAGTTTAATCTTGGTAGCCTTAATTAAATAGTATGATAGAACTTTTTCTAATATAACTTTTTATTAAGAAAGTAACTTAATAGAACTATTAATAAAATATAGCCTATAGATACAGTTTAGCGAGTATAAGATATTCTACATTTTTTAGTACAATGCATAGGTTATGAGCACATATGCCATAATTTCTTATTATGCTACCAAGTAAGACTTTGTTAAATTTGATTCAAAAAAAAAATGTTATTAGCACTTTTACTTATTATACCTCTTATAGGTATATTTATTATCTCGAGTTTTACTTCATATGAAGGCGGGGCTTCGCAAGCTACAAGCTCTAATGTAGAAAATGTAACACTTTACAAACAAATAGCCTTAGTAACTTCTAGTATAAATATGATTTTTTCCTTTATAATTTATATATTTTTCAATTCAAGTACAAATCAATTCCAATTTGTACAAGAACACTATAATGTACAATTATTTGATATTTATTTAGGAGTAGATGGTATTTCTATCTATTTTGTATTATTAACAACTATAATAATGCCTATTGCTTTATTATCGAATTGAAACTCTATAAAAGAAAATGTCAAATTTTATTTAAATACTATATTATTATTAGAAACATTATTATTAGGATGTTTCTTAGTTGCAGATATATTATTATTCTATATATTTTTCGAAAGTATTTTACCTCCTTTATTTTTATTAATAGGTTTATTTGGATCTAGTAATAAAGTAAGAGCAAGTTATTACTTTTTCTTATATACAGTATGAGGATCTTTATTCTTATTATTAGCTATTTTAGCTATGTATTCTATAATGGGTACAACAGATTTTGATGCATTATTTAAAACAAATTTTGATTATACTACTCAAATTATATTATTTGGTGCTATATTTTTAGCATTTGCTGTAAAAACACCTGTAATATTTTTAAATAATTGATTATTAAAAGCTCACGTTGAATCACCTTTAGGAGGAAGTATCATACTAGCTGGTATTGTTTTAAAATTAAGTCTATATGGTATATTTAGATTAATTTTACCTGTATTACCTAAAGCTACATTAGATCTAACTTTTATAGTATATACTATAGGTGTTATTACTATAATATATGCAAGTTTTAGTACATTAAGAACAGTAGATGTTAAAGAATTAATTGCTTATAGCTCTGTATCTCACGCCGCTGTATATTTAATAGGTGCATTTAGTAATACAATTCAAGGTATAGAAGGAAGTATTGCTTTAGGATTAGCTCACGGATTTGTATCTAGTGGTCTATTTATATGTGCTGGAGGTATATTATATGACAGATCAGGTACTAGAATGATATATTTATATAGAGGTATAGCTCAACTTATGCCTTTATTTTCTATACTATTCTTTATATTATCTTTAGGTAATTGTGGAGCTCCTTTAACATTAAACTTTATAGGGGAATTTATGTCTCTTTATGGAGTAGTTGAAAAATTACCATTATTAGGTGTATTAGCTTCTACATCTATAGTATTTTCTGCTGCATATACTATATATATGTTTAATAGAATTACATTTGGAGGTTCTTTCACTAAATTCTTTGAAGAAAATATATTTGATACTACAAAAAGAGAATTTACATTATTGCTTATACTAGTTTTATTTACTGTTATACTTGGAATATATCCTTCTTTAATATTAGACAGCTTACATTATTCTGTTGCTAATTTAATTTATAGTTTCTAATAGACTGTTCATATCATAATAATACAAGTTATCTATAATATTACAATAATAATTTGATTTTAAACAATATCCAGAGCTTGCGAGCTTGCGAGCTTGCGAGCTTGCGAGCTTGCGAGCTTGCGAGCTTGCTGTGGCGACTTTGTCGCCAAACGAACTAAAGATTGAGAATTTAACCTTTAGATCTCTTAATTAAACTACCATCTTCTAAAACTAAACAATAAGTTTTATTAGAAATAAAATATCCTGTTTTAACTTTATTATATTCTAACTTTAATTTACCTATTTCTTTATTGTCTACAATAGAATTATCTAAAGGGATATCAGTTATTATACTATCCGTATCAGAGTAATATAGGTTACCACCTTTTTTAAGTATATCTAATTTAATTTTAGAAATGTATATTCTAGCGTATGCTGTAATAGCTGAACTAATTGCCACTGAAACGTCTTTAGGGTTACCTTCTTTCGCGTCATCTTTTTCTAAATCATTATATTTTATGTTAAGTTTATTAACATCTATATTTAAAGAATCGATAAGATCAAAATCTATTCCTTTTTTATAAGTAATAAATTTATGAGAATCGTCTACCTCTATTTCAGAAACAATAGCTCTAGTAGCTGATAATATTTGATATTTTTCATCATTAGTTATAAATTCAGTGATAGTTTTATCTAATTTTAATCCAAAACGACCTAATAAACTATTTAATATTAATTTACTAATACTTTTTAACGCTTTGTTTGACGTAGTAGATTTTATTTTATATATTTCTTGTACAAAAGTATTAAATACATTAGTCTCTCTAGAAAAATTATATCCTTCTATTATTCTAATTTTATATCCGTTCTTTACAGCAAATTTAATTTCTTCACTAAAGTATCATCCAGTTCAATTTCCTAAAGGATGTATTAAAGTACCATCTTTAGTTCTAAAAGGTAATAAACCAATATATTCATTATTAGGATCTTTATAAACTTCACATTTAAAAAAACCAAATAGATCGTGTAAATTATAAGCATCATCTTTAGTATACTTAACATAAGATGTTAATTTAGTACCAGGCATATCAAACAGAGCTACATAAGGATATAAACTATTAACATCGTAATAATATAGATTATTACCTGTAGGTTTATAGACTTCTGTAATTCCACCATAATAACTCTTTTTAATGTCTTGATAAATTTTATTATCATTTATTAAAGGAATATTATTTTTATAATGGTTTTTCATAAATATTAACTTAGCTAAACCAGATATTGTATTAACATCGCTAATATTTATACCAAAATTAAGAAAAACTTCTTGATTAGCTTTTTTAATAATTTGTAATAAACTAATTAAATCAATTGATAAATACTTTTCAGATTCTTTTTTAAAGTTCCAAGGATTAATTTTAATATTATTATAATCCTCATCAGATAAATTTTCATAAAAGGATTTTTCAGGTTTATTACCACAATAAAAAAGTGTATTTTCATTAGCAAAATTATAAGGAAAAAAAGATTTTACTTGGTCAACTTCAAAATCTTTACCTAATTGAGCTAAAGATCTAGTTAAAATAGGATAACTATCTGATATATTTACAATATAATCAGTTTTACCATTAACAACTTTTTTAATTTTAATGCTTAAAATAACATTATCTCTCATAACAGTATCAATTTTATACTGAACAACTTTATTAATTTTATTAAAGTTAGTAAGTACTTTTAAGATAAAGTATATATCATATTTACCTAAATTATGACAATAAAACTTAAAACCTTGATATCTTTTTTTCCCCATATGATCAATAATAGATAATATTAATTCATCACTATTTCTAGTAATAGGGTCTAAATAAAATAATTTAGGATTTTTATCAATATTAGTATATATTCCACCAGAATATACATAAGATATGTTATCAACAGAATGGTTATAAACTTCTAAATCTAAAACTCCTATATTTTGATCTTCTAAAAAAGATTTTTCTTTTTTAGCCACATATTGTATAGGTTTAGTTACAATATTTTTTTGATAAAAGTACATCATACCTTGTGAATCTAATTTAATAACAGCATTATTTGAATGTCTGTAAATAGTACCATCTTCCATTTTAGTATCAATTACTTCTTGAATCAAATTCCCTAATAAGTCAAAACAACACTTAATAATATCATTATTCTTCTTTAAAACAGCCATAATATAATTAGGATTAGAAATATTTCTTAAATAAAATTCAGTATTAGGGTCAAAAATCATACTATTTTTTTTATGAATAAGCTTAATAATTCTATCATAAGATCATATAATATTATCATTAATAGTAATAAAAACATTATTATCTATAGAACTCTCAAGTTTAGGACCTAATTTATCAGTACTAATCGGAATATAAAAAAGTTGTTTTTTAACTTGAGAAGGCATTTCTTTAATCTTAGTAATATATATTCTAATGTAATAGTAGTTAGTATATAAAGATTCTAGTGAGCAATCTCAGTTTAATTAAGCGATTAAGGTTAGATCTTTAAGCTTACGGTGAAACTCTGACGAGTGGAATTTTAAGAATTTACAAATATTAGACTATACCATTCGCAAAGATAAAAAGACAAGAGATCGCATAATAAAATATGTATTGAATACAAATAAGTCGCTACATGTCGATCTTTTAGTACTTATTACTATTTTATATTTAAAGATTTATCTTTAAAGGATAAACTTCAAGTAATTCGCAGCACTAATTGTAATTCTCTGCGTAGCAGGAAGCGAATCAATTAGTGTTACACATTTTGTTTGAAGATAATGATAAACAAAAATTAACGTCTTCAATATCTATGAATGCCGAAAGATGATTTTTATCTACAAACGCTAAAGATATTGGGACTTTATATTTAATTTTTGCTTTATTTTCAGGATTATTAGGTACAGCTTTCTCTGTATTAATAAGATTAGAGTTAAGTGGACCAGGAGTTCAATATATTTCAGATAACCAATTATATAATAGTATAATTACAGCTCATGCTATTCTTATGATATTCTTTATGGTTATGCCAGCCTTAATTGGAGGTTTTGGTAACTTCTTAATGCCTTTAATGGTAGGTGGACCGGATATGGCCTTTCCAAGATTAAATAACATAAGTTTTTGACTATTACCACCTAGTTTAATACTATTAGTATTCTCTGCATGTATAGAAGGTGGAGTTGGAACAGGGTGAACATTATATCCTCCTTTATCAGGATTACAAAGTCATAGTGGTCCTAGTGTAGATTTAGCTATATTTGCTTTACATTTATCAGGGGTAAGTAGTTTATTAGGTGCCGTTAATTTTATTACTACTGTAGTAAATATGAGAACACCAGGTATAAAATTACATAAATTAGCTTTATTCGGATGAGCTGTTGTTATAACAGCAGTCTTATTATTATTATCTTTACCTGTGTTAGCTGGGGGTATTACAATGGTATTAACAGATAGAAACTTTAATACATCATTCTTTGAAACAGCCGGTGGAGGTGATCCTATATTATATCAACATCTTTTCTGATTCTTCGGTCACCCAGAGGTTTATATATTAATTATACCTGGTTTTGGTATAATAAGTACAACTATTTCTGCTAGCTCTAATAAAAGTATTTTTGGATATATAGGAATGGTTTATGCTATGATGTCTATTGGTATATTAGGATTCATAGTTTGATCTCATCATATGTATACAGTAGGTTTAGACGTTGATACTAGAGCGTACTTTACAGCTGCTACATTAATTATTGCAGTTCCTACTGGAATTAAAATATTCTCATGATTAGCTACATCCTACGGAGGATCTATAAAATTAACTCCTTCTATGTTATTTGCATTAGGATTTGTATTTATGTTTACAATAGGAGGATTAAGTGGGGTTGTTTTAGCAAATGCTTCACTTGATATTGCATTCCACGATACTTACTACGTTGTAGCTCATTTCCACTATGTTTTAAGTATGGGTGCAGTTTTTGCCATGTTTAGTGGTTGATATTACTGAATACCTAAAATATTAGGTTTAAACTATAATATCGTATTAGCCAAAATACAATTCTGAGTTTTATTTATAGGGGTTAATTTAACATTCTTCCCACAACATTTCTTAGGATTACAAGGTATGCCTAGACGTATTAGCGATTACCCTGACGCTTTTGCAGGATGAAATTTAATTAGTAGTTTTGGATCTATTATAAGCGTAGTAGCTGCATGATTATTCTTATACATAGTATACAAACAATTAGTTGAAGGTAAAGTTGCCAGCAGAAATCCATGATCTTCTGTACAATATTACACTGATACTTTACAAGCTCTTTTAAATAGAAGTTATCCTAGCTTAGAATGAGCATTAAGTAGCCCTCCTAAACCTCATGCTTTTGTAAGTTTACCTTTACAAAGTCGGTTTTGTTTTCGTTTTCTCTAATTTATTAAAAAAACATATAAATCTTAAAACATTAACGAAACTATTTATTAGTTTACTATTGGTTTTTTTAGTTAAAGATTATTACTTTTCAATGTTTAAAGACATTACTACTCCTATATTACTTATTGGAAGTGTATTAGGCTTCTTTATAAGAGCATTGATGTTTACACTATTCGAGTATTTAGAGAGTGAGTCCAAAATATCCTTAACAAAAGATTCTTTTCATTCGGATCCTTTTAACAGACCTTTATTAAAAAATTCAGATAATGGAGAAGGTTCATCTAAAGATGTAAGTAGAGATGATAGTTCTAAGGATAGTCCTAGGGACAACGGAGAAGGTTCTTCTAAAGACGCTCCAGCTGCGGGGGGAGCCCCCACGAAAAGAGGTCGTATTACTTTTGAAGATTATACTTTCGATTCGGATAATGAAGATGACACTCGTCCAAAAAAAACTCTAAAACCATGAGTTCCGAGCCATACGGTTATTAAAATGGATAAGGAGACAGCAGTAGCTAATCTTAGTAAGTATATGGAAATGTATGAAGAATATGAAACTTCAGGACAAAATGTTCCGGCTGCTAGAGAACAAAAAGCTAAATTGTTAGAAAAAATAGCAGAATGTGAATCTATTATCAATGAATCCGATTCAGAATCGGAATCTAATCAAGATAAAAAAGGTAAAGGAGTAAAAAGAGAGAAGTAAAACAATTTAGGTGTAAGCTTCAGATTTATGCTTCACGGTGAAACCGACGTAAGCTCTTAATATCTTTATTCCTTTCTTGGCACAAGAAAAGTCTCATTAGCTCAATGGTAGAGCAGAATACTTCTAATATTCTAATTTTAGTTCGAATCTGAAATGAGATAGCAATTACAAGATTTTGTAATTGCCATTGTTACACCTAGTCGTAGGGACATTGTTTTTGCTGGTTTTTTATTTCTATGGTACTTTAATAGAATCGCTGTTTAATTCTATTATTAAGTATTTATAACACAAAAACTTTTATTTTTATAAATATGTATTATACTTCAACTCTTTTATCTATATTAGAGGTAGTTTTATTAATGTTACCTGCTTTATTAGCAGTAGCTTATGTGACAGTTGCCGAAAGAAAAACTATGGCAAGTATGCAAAGAAGATTAGGACCAAATGCTGTAGGATATTATGGTTTATTACAAGCTTTTGCTGATGCTTTAAAATTAATCTTAAAAGAATATGTTGCACCTACACAAGCTAATACTATATTATTCTTTTTAGGTCCTGTAGTTACTTTAGCTTTTGCCCTATTAGGTTATGGAGTAATACCATATGGACCAGGTTTAACTTTAAATGATTTAGAATTAGGTATATTCTATATGGTAGCGGTTTCATCTATAGCCACTTATGGTATTTTATTAGCGGGATGAAGTGCTAATAGTAAATATGCTTTTTTAGGATCTCTTAGAAGTACAGCTCAATTAATTAGCTATGAATTAGTTTTAAGTTCAGCTATACTTTTAGTTATCATGATTACTAGTAGTCTTAATTTAAATATAAACATACAAGCTCAAAAAGCGGTATGACTTGTATTACCTATATTCCCTATTTTCTTAATATTCTTTATAGGTTCTGTAGCAGAAACTAATAGAGCTCCATTTGATTTAGCTGAAGCGGAATCTGAATTAGTTAGTGGGTTTATGACAGAACATGCTGCAGTTGTATTTGTATTCTTCTTCTTAGCTGAATATGGAAGTATTTTATTAATGTGTATATTAACAAGTATATTATTTTTAGGGGGTTACTTATTAGGATTTAATTTATTATACTGATTTAATTGAATAAATAATTTAGGAGCTTATATATTCGATATAGATTGAGTGCTATCTGCTGAATATAATAACTTAAAAATTATGGTAAGTGCTTTTGCTGAAAGTGGTTTATTTTCTAGTCTTATTTTAGGTGCTAAAAGTTCCCTTTTAGTTTTCATTTTTATATGAGTTAGAGCTTCATTCCCTAGAATACGTTTTGACCAATTAATGTCATTTTGTTGAACAGTATTATTACCTTTATTATTTGGTTTAATTATATTGTTACCTTGTACTTTATATGTATTTGATATCTTTGTCATAAATATTACTATATAAAAAAATCATAGATTTTTAGATTATTCGAGGTCGATCGCAACATAATATTATTATATTATGTTATACACTTATCTATTACTACTTTGTTATTTAATTGCTAATAAAAAAAACCAATTAGCTAATAAATCTTGTGTTTATTCTATTAAAAGAATATTTTACTCAGTTCTTAGAAATTTCTATAGAAATTTATTCAAATTATTAGTCCTTTTTTTAAGAAAATTTCGCAGCCTATGTAGTTGTTATTCCTTTTCTCAGTTTATAACTATTTATTTAGATATAATTTTCATGGCTATTCGTAATATAATGCATAGTAATTTATTGTTTCCATCTTTATTGTTAATTAATGGACAAGATGATGATGGTGATCATGATGATGATAACGGATCGAATCATTCTGAGAGCGAAGATTCTGCTTATCCGTCGGATGAGAATCGAGAGGATCCAGTGGAACCTATCAATGAAGATCCTGAAGATAAAGAAGTTTATCTAAGAGATAATCCCCATCGTGCCGAAGATATCATGGATAGCTGAGATGAGGTAGTTAAAGCCAAAAATGGTGATCAGGATTCTTTAGATAAGGTTAAGTCTGAGTATTCTGCCTTTTTTGATAATAATACAGATGAAGAAGCATTACGTCAAATAGAGAATTATTTAGAAGAAGAATATGATTACGGTAGAGTTGAAGATGAAGAAGAAAAAGAAGCGCAGGAGTTAGATGAAATGGTTAGACAAGCAGAACAAGTATTAGGTAAAAGAGCACATAGCGAAGAAAATGATTCAAACTCTGACTCACCTGAGGCTAAACGTCAACGTCTATGAGATTCTAATAATGATAACAACGGTAGAGGGCCAGGTGGTGCAGGTCCAAATTCTTCAGGCAATGGTCCTGAGTCTAATGGTCCTGGTCCTGAATCATCTTCAACAAGTTCTAGTAAAATAATTGATGTATTACTTGGTTTATTATTACTAGGCGGAGGAGTTCTAGACAATATTACTGAAGTTTTTCACAATCTATTTTGTTAACTTTTTTTTGTAGATAACTTATTAATAATAAGTTATGCATAGTATTTCTTTTTCATGATGTTTCGTCATGCTACTTAACTACATAAGGCTACTAACTACTATATAGGCTGTTATATGTTTTATATTGATATTAGACATGATTAGTTTAAACACTATTAAATAAATTGGGATTATAATAAAATCGAGATATTTAGATTATTCGAGGTCGATCGAAAAAGCTTAGAGTATACTATGAATACTTTAAGTTTAAACAATTTACATAAATTTAAAAAGAAAATGCTAGTAGATTTTTCTAATAAAACTGTTTTATTTTCTACTACTCAAAATCTTTATCTTCCAGAAGATAAGTTACCTGAAAATGTTAAAGAGGATATACATAGAACTATCTATGACGAATATACAAACAATATTCCTAAATTTAAAAAGCCTACTCCTAATGATGCTGTGTTTGATTTACCTGCTGATAGTGCCCAGGAGTCTATGAATAAGTATATGGTTTTTTGTGCTAAACATGATCGTAATGCATCTAACATAGCTGAAGAAGAAGCTTCTAAATTAAGTGAGAGGGTTAAAAAAGAAATAGAAGAAAAATATCCTGAACATTCTTCGGAAAGTTTAGGAAATCGTGTAGATAAAGAAGTTCAGTTTAAAATGTTTAGCGATGAAAAGCAAGCCTATGTGTTACCTGGGCAAGCTAGATGACACAGTAGTTTTGTAGATAGTAGACCCTTTCAAGCTGCAGCTGAGGAAGGATTTAACCGTGCGAGATCCATCGAGTCAAACGACTCGGCTATGGGTGGAGGTGAGGCTAGATATGGATCTGAGGATTTTAAAACTCAATCTATAGCAGGTAGTCCAGGATGTCATGTTCGTGATGCTCCAAGTAACGCTTGAGAAACTTCTGGAGGATCAGAAGATTCTCAAGAGAGTGAATATGAATATAATGACCAGAATGGTTCAGAAAATTCTCAAAGCAGTGAATATGAAAATAATGACCAGAATGGTTCAGAAAATTCTCAAGGCACTGAATCTGAA
This sequence comes from Colletotrichum graminicola M1.001, assembly GCF_000149035.1. NCBI lineage: Eukaryota > Fungi > Ascomycota > Sordariomycetes > Glomerellales > Glomerellaceae > Colletotrichum > Colletotrichum graminicola. Next base: position 19,906 of record NW_007361658.1, read on the forward strand.
AATAATGACCAGAATGGTTCAGAAAATTCACATCACAGAGAGCATGACGAAAGTCACTTAAATGAAAATAATAAACGTCCGTTATCATCTGATTCAGATGAAAATCCGACGAAAAAATGAGATGGTAAACAATCACCTTTAGATTATGTATTAGAAAAACAAGCAACAGAAATGCCTGATATTCAAGATGCAGATGGGGGTGATTAGCCTTTTCTATAGTTTATTTTCATTCGTGGCCGACTGGTAAAACCGCTGGCGGAAGATATAATCTATTTATTTTTTTATCTTCTATCTATTATTTACATGAAAAATATAAAAATAGATACACTAATTTTAATATAAACATTACCAAGTCATATAACAGGTAATCTGTTTAATATTAGACTCCAATACCCTGGGTCGACGGTTAAATTCCTCCACCTAACTTCACGGTATTGAAATAATAAATATTAAACAAAAATGCCTCAATTAGTACCTTTTTATTTTATTAACGAAGTAACTTTTGCTTTTGCTATAATTGTAGTACTTACTTACGTCTTTTCGAAATATGTGTTACCAAGAATAGTTAATCTATTTGTAGCTCGTCTTTTTATATCAAATTTGTTAGACAAATTTGCGTTATAATAAAATAGAGATATTTAGATTATTCGAGGTCGATCGAAAAAGCTTAGAGTATACTATGAATACTTTAAGTTTAAACAATTTATATAAAGAAATTTCAAGTCCTTTAACTCAATTTGAAATAAGAGATTTATTAAGTATAGATTTACCTATATTAAGCGATTTACATATATCTATAACTAATATAGGATTATACTTAACAATTGGATTAGTTTTCACATTAATTTTAAGTATATTAAGTATAAACAATAACAAATTAGTTAGTAATAACTGATCAATAAGCCAAGAATCGTTATACGCAACTATACACGGTATAGTAGTAAATCAAATAAATGCAAGAAGTGGTCAAGTTTACTTCCCATTTATTTACACTTTATTTATATTTATATTAATAAATAATTTAATAGGAATGGTTCCTTACAGTTTTGCATCAACTAGTCATTTCGTTTTAACATTCGCTCTTAGTTTTACTATTGTTTTAGGTGCAACTATCCTAGGATTCCAAAAACATGGTTTAAAATTCTTTTCTTTATTAGTACCAGCTGGTTGTCCTTTAGCTTTATTACCTTTATTGGTATTAATAGAATTTATTTCATACTTAGCTAGAAATATTTCTTTAGGGCTTAGATTAGCCGCGAATATATTATCAGGTCATATGTTATTACATATATTGGCAGGATTTACTTACAATATTATGACTTCTGGATTTATATTCTTCTTCTTAGGATTAGTACCTTTAGCATTTATAATAGCTTTTTCTGGTTTAGAATTAGGTATTGCATTTATACAAGCTCAAGTGTTTGTAGTTTTAACAAGCGGTTATGTAAAAGATGGATTAGACTTACATTAAGGAACAAAGTTAGTAGTTTACAGCTAACTTATATTAAACAAAACACTCATAAAATTTATATTGTTTTTTGTAGAGGGTATTATCTTAAAGGTAAAGAAGAGCATTACGGCCGCTTAGCTATAGGTTCAAGTCCTATATACCCTTATATTGCTTAATCTAGAATAAAAATCTTAGTATTATGGATATATTTAGTGATAAAAAATGAAAGTTCTCCTAGTTATTCGTTAGAAAATAGATAATTAACAATTATCAATATAAAAATAATGGTCATTTGTATAGAAAATATTTAAAATTTAACCTTCTATCTAGTTTTCTTGTTACTAATTCTATTTAAAATAGAGGTAAACAAGTAGTTTTAATTCATTAAACAATAAATTCAAATTGGTGGAATGTATAAAAAATAAATGAATCAAAATTATAGCACCAATAAGTTAATTTTAAGAAAAAGTGATCTTTATGATCTTAGTTTAAACGGACAATTAAGCCGATTTTTATAAATTTTTTGAGATGATATTAGATGTTTATGTACTTGGTATCATATTTAATATGATATAGGTTTATTTGTTAATCACAAAAACCTTAAGTGCATACCAAAACAGTCCTTATATAAGTGTAATATTTCAAATTTAGGTCGGGAATGGTAAGTACTAAATATATTGTTAATTCTGTATTTCAACAAAGTAATTTGTACTTTACATCTATAATAAAAGGAGCGTAATCTTATCCTAAAAAGTTTAGATGGATTAGTGATGTATTTGATATCATGTCAGATGATATTTTAGACATCAAAATAATTATATAGATGAGTTTGGTGATGGCTCTGAATGAATGCTGTCCAAATGCTTGACACATGCTAATCGAACGATTAATTTAATGAAGAATTTAATTAATAAGTGGTGTACAGGTGAGTATATGATATTTTCACTACCTTAAAGTGAGGGATAAAATCCCACATAATAATAAAGGCTTATAAAGCCGCTTTAGGATGAAGATTAATATCGTCGAGAGAGGTAGTAGTAAAGGTAATGTCTTCACTAGCCTTAAAATCTCGTAACCGTAACTGAAAGGTTGATCGGTCACATTGGGTCTGAAAAAAGCCCAATGCAAAATAGGTACAGCAGTGGGGAATTTTGGTCAATGGCCTAACGGCTGAACTGGCAATTTGGGTAAACGAAATAGAATTGTAACTACTAAAATAAAGTTTTAAGTACGTATTAATAATGATAATATGTATACTAGTCTTGACTAATTACGTGCCAGCAGTCGCGGTAATACGTAAGAGACGAGCATTATTCATATTAAATAGGTTTAAAGGGTACCCAGACGGTCAAAATACCTTAATTCAAAGGAGTACTTGACTAGAGTTATATGTGAGAAGACCGTACTTGAGGTGGAGAGATTATATTCTGTGATACCAAAAGGACTGATAAAGGCGAAGGCTGTCTTTTATGTAATAACTGACGTTGGAGGACGAAGGCATAGAGAACAAACAGGATTTGACACCCTAGTAGTCTTTGCAGACAATGATGAATGCCATGGACTAGGTATGGAATTTTATTTTTATGTGTAAATGAGTGCCTACTTCGTAGGCACAAAATTTCGGATTTAGAAGAAGCTAAAGAGTAAAGATAAAATTTAGTCTTTAGAAGAAACTGAGGAGTAGAGGTAAAATTCAGCCTTACATGTAAGGCAAGGTACTAGACATCGGAATATAGTCTATATATGAAAATGTCTTAAACCCTAAACTTAGTCTATAAATGAAAATGAAAGCATTTCACCTCAAGAGTAATGTGGCAACGCAGGAACTGAAATCACTAGGCCGTTTCTGACACCAGTAGTGAAGTATGTTATTTAATTCGATGATCCACGAAAAACCTTACCATAACTTGAATATCTAGTTCCTAGATACAGGAGTTGCACGGCTGTTTACAGTTAATGTTGTGAAACTGTGGTTTTGCCATGGAATTAACGGAATCCTTTGCTTTATTTATAGAATATTTTATAAAGCAATCTTTCTTTATAGCGGAAAAGATAAGAAGGAATAAGACAAGTCATCATGGCCCTTATGTTATGGGCTATAGACGTGCCACGTAGTCCTTAACAAAGAGATGCGAAAATGCGAATTTTAGCTAATCTCAAAAAAAAGGATATAAATTATACAAGGATTGTAGTCTGAAACTCGACTATATGAATAAGTAATTACTAGTAATCGTGAATCACCATGTCACGGTGAATTTCATCTCGGATTGGTACTAACCACTCGTCGCATGCTGAAAGGAGTTTACGCAATAAGTTTGCTCTTCTGTTATAATCTCTTTTATAAATTGGATTATTATATTATAATGGGATTCTTCGTATGCGTTATTCTGATTAGTGTTAAGTCGAAATATGGTTCGTGTAGCGGAAGTTGCACGGGGTTATTAAACTTAAAAAGGATAGCAATATAAGTCGTTCTAAAAGGTTAGATCTAAGAGGTAATACCTTTGGTTTTATCAAAGGTAGAATCTTGGGTTATATTGTTATAAGGAGAGTTCCTTTATTGGCAAGAAGGGTTGAGCTGTAAACTCAATAGCAATTTTCTGCTTTAAGAGTTCGAATCTCTTGTCTCCTAAGTTCGCCTTTATAGCTCAACGGTAGAGCATAATACTGTTAATATTATGATAGAGGTTCGATTCCTCTTAAGGGCTCGATGATCAAAAAGGGTAATTCTATACGCCTAGCTGTTCAGTAGTTCAAAAAATGTATATGTTAAATTTAACAAGAAGTAATTTTCAAGATCATCCTTTTCATTTAGTTTCTCCATCTCCTTGACCACTTTATACTAGTCTGAGTTTATTATCTTTAACTTTAAATTCAGCACTAGCAATGCATAATTTTGCTAACGCTTATGTATTTACTTACATAGGTTTATTTTTAGTTGTAAGTTCTATGACTTTATGATTTAGAGATATAATAGCAGAAGGTACATTCTTGGGTAATCATACTTTAGCTGTACAAAAAGGACTTAATTTAGGTGTAATACTTTTTATAGTATCTGAATTAATGTTCTTTGTTGCTATATTCTGAGCATTTTTCCATAGCGCTTTAACACCTACAGTTGAATTAGGTGCACAATGACCACCTATGGGTATAGACCCTATAAATCCTTTTGAATTACCATTACTTAATACAATTATATTATTATCTAGTGGAGCTACTGTGACTTACAGTCATCACGCTTTAATTCAAGGAGACAGAGCTGGAGCTATATACGGTGCAATCGCTACAGTAGTATTAGCTATAGTGTTTACTGCTTTCCAAGGTGTAGAATATTCAGTGTCATCTTTCACAATTAGTGATGGTGCATTTGGTTCATGTTTCTACTTTGGTACAGGATTTCACGGATTTCACGTTATAATTGGTACAATATTTATCGGAGTAGGGTTATGAAGAATATATGCTTACCATTTAACAGATAATCATCACTTAGGATTTGAAGGTGGAATTTTATACTGACATTTTGTCGATGTTGTATGACTTTTTCTTTATGTATCAATTTATTATTGAGGATCGTAAGGTAAAAACTATGATGAAAAAAACTATGATGAAAAATATGATGAAAATAAATATGATGAAAATTTTTTCTTTAATTGCAAAGCATTTTACTTGGGTAAATATAATTGTAGGTTTATTTGTCCTTATTTTAGTTGGTTTAATAAAATACTCCGGTATTGTTCTTTTTTTACTTAATTTTATTGCATTAGATAATACTGAGTACGCTGAATATTTTATTACAGGGACTATAGGCTTAGCCGCGAGATTAGGGATTAAGGGTATAGTAGAAGAAAGTTGTTCAAATCATATGACTATGGGTGGTTCTTCAAATCTTATGACTATGGGTGGGCCTGATGGTACTATCAGCTCAGCTGGAGGTGCATCATCATCAGGTACTATTAGTACAACTGGAGGTAGTTCAGGTATTACTAACACAGGAGATGATACTTTTTCTAGACGAGAGCATAAATTTAGCAAGAAGTTCGTATCTCTTCCTTCATTTAGACAAGAAATTATTCAATTATTAAAATCTAAAGTAACGGGAGCTGACCAAGTTAAGTTAAACTTTATCGAAATGAGAGATAGAGAGATATCTCGATATCTGGAGCAGATCGAAAAAATTAAAAATAACACTGAAATGGACTCAAATGAAGCTACTACTCAAATAAAAAATCTAAAGAGAGGGATGAAGAGGTATCAAAGATCCATACAAGAAAATATTAACTCTCTAATCAAATCATATCCTGAGATAGTCCCTTCTGAAAAAGACAAAGACGTACAATCGATTACTAACCAGCTTTCTAATCTTACTATGCATAAAAGAAATCTTTCGGAGCAATCCGATGAAGTATCAAGACGTATTAAGCCAAAGAAATAAGTCATCTAAATTCTAATTTTATTTACATTTTTTTTTGCAGGCTACTTTGTGAGTAGCTATAGCCTCGTACGAGGCAACTAGGGTTAGAAGTAGATTATTAGTACTAGAAGTAGAGTATTAGTATTGGTGGAGTGCGCCATCCATCCATCCTACGGCAGGCAGGAGGAGCGTAGCGTTAGGGATTTTAGTATAATGGTGAATACATATGACTTTTAATCATTATGATATTGGTTCGAATCCAATAGATCCTACTTGTTTACTACTATGTAAATATTTATTATAAAGAATAAATTACTAATAAGCTAATTTAGGCATGTGTGCATCCATCCTACGGCAGGCAGAAGTAGCTTGCGAGCTTGCGAGCTTGCTACGAAGTATTAAAACGGTTATCATTTAATGGTAGGATTGCTGTCTTCCAAACAGAGTGTGTTGGTTCGATTCCAACTAACCGTAAATAGTTGAACTAATAGCTTAATTGGTAAAGACTTTTCCTGTCACGAAAAGGGATGTCGGTTCGATGCCGACTTAGTTCGATTACTATTAAAGTATGCTATTCATCAGATTTGTGCTTTTGTCCCGACGTAGTCGTAGTCGGGGGTAAGGAAAGGTCGCCATAGGTAGGGCAAGATATTTGCTAAATATTATGTGAAAACATTTGGGTGTTCGAGTCGCCTTCTTTCCGTTACAGAATTACTTAGTTTTCAAGATTTATTCTTGTTATAACTCCTTCCCTACTAAAGGGTAAAATAATTCTGTACAATATGACTAATTTATTTATCATAGATGAAATATATACTAGTGGATTTAAAACTAGTGCTTTGGATATTGTTTCCATATTGGCCATATTATGTGCCATTCTGACAATTGTCAGTAAAAACCCTATAGTTTCTGTTTTATTTTTAATAGGATTATTTGGAATGGTATCTTCTTACTTAATATTATTAGGTTTAAATTTTATAGGTTTATCTTATTTAATTGTCTATGTCGGTGCTGTCTCTATATTATTTCTGTTTATTTTAATGTTAATTAATATTAGAGTTAGTGAGTTACAAAGTAATACTAAAAATAGTATACCTTTAGCTTTATTTATAACAATTTTATTTAATTATTTAATTTTCCAATTTTTACCATATGATTTAGCTATTTTAAATAATTCAAACCACAGCTCCGCCTTAAATAATGTATTATATCATACTTCATTCAATGGTATTTCTGACTATAATAAAATATTCAATAGTTTTGGCTCGAACTCTCAAATATCAAATGTAGCTAAAGAGGGAAGTTCTGATCTATTTTTTGCTACAAGCAGTAGTTGAGATGGTAATTTAATCGAAACAAGTCATATATCTAGTATAGGGAATATATTATATACAAGTCATAGTATGTGACTAATATTAACAAGTTTTATTTTATTATTAGCTATGATAGGAGCAATTGTAATTACAATAAAACAAAAAAACAAAGGGATTAGCTCAATGGTAGAGCAACCGTTTTACACACGGTAGGTTAAGTGTTCGAGTCACTTATTCCTTAAAAAGAGTATAGTTTAATGGTAAAACAAGAAGCTTCAACCTTCAAATTCTTAGTTCGAATCTGAGTACTCTTGTCATGATAACAATATAGTAAAAGAGAATAATCTAGTACTAGTAAAATGGGGAAGGATTACTTATTGTTATTATGATCATACTAGTGAATCTAGTTCTAGTCTGAGGGGCAACGTACCGGGTTCGGGCGCACCTCCATATCCTTCTGGGGATCAGCGCCCATTCTAGATAAAACCTGATGAGGGCGAAGCCGCCCACAAAATTCTTTAACTTAACGGTAAAGTGCATTTTTGATAAGAATGAAATTCAAGTTCGATTCTTGGAAGAATTAAAAGGTAAACAAGTTAGTTCTAGCAAAGCTGAGCTTACGCCTAGAACGTAAAAAAGAGAATTGACTGAGTGGTTTAAAGTGCCGGCCTTGAGTTCTGGTATGGGACTCTCCCATCATGGGTTCGAATCCCATATTCTCTGTTTTGTGATCACGGCTACGAAGTCCGGGTTACGAAGTCTTCGTACTTCGTACGCAGCCGTCAAATAACCTAGTATCATAAATACAGGTTGCTATAATGTAACCATTGCCGACACAAATTTACCTTGTACAGATTAGGGCCGGGTTGGTTAGGCGCTCCTTTTGGGAAGGAGAATAGTTGCGTTCGAACCGCAATAATCTGATATGGAATGAATAGAAATGTAATTGATATAGAACATATATTTATATGAAAATATATAAGTATACAAAGAAACTATTATGGAAATCTGGCTATGTATTAAAGGGTATGATTTATTTAGTCAAATTAAGAATTTAGTGTAAAAAATAATTTCTATTAAGGCTCCTTCCTGGCTGCGAAGTCCGGAGAGCTCTAGTATAAATTCTTTTTCGGCGCCAAAAACTTATTTTAAATATAAACCCTAAGAGAAGTTTTATAATAAACGAAGTGAATTGAAATATCTTAGTAACTTCAGGAAAAGAAATCAAAAGAGATTCTACGATTAGCGTGAGTGAAAGTAGAAAAGCCTATATATTAATAAGTAAAATGGTTTAGAAACTGTTTGAATTTATAGCCGACCTTGGGTCGGTCTCGGGGAACCTTCCTCAAAGGCTAAATATAATACATAAGCGATAGTGAATAGTATCATGAGAGAACGATTAGAATTAGTAGTTTTATAAGCAGTTCGAGCAAAATAAATAAGTGAGAACGTACCTTTTGCATAATGGGTCACCAAGTTAACATTAGATGCGAGTGAAAGCGTAGATAAACCAATCGTTAAAATAACGAATAGTGTCTAAAGTTAGACCCGAAGCCTGGTGATTTTACCACAATCAGGATTATAAAAGTCCGAACGGGTTATCGTTGTAAAGATATCCGAAGAATTGTGGTAGGTAGTGAAAGACAACACTGACTAGGATAGCTGGTTTTCTGCGAAACCTATAACAGTAGGCAATTTGAGTACATCTTAGCAGGTACAGAATTTAATCTCAGACAAGATGTTTTCATTTTAGTTTAAACTAAAACAACATGTTGATTTGTATATATCGGGGGATCGTGGAGATTCTATCGGTGAGTATGTAGACTCGGAATGGCAAAGATGGATCTTGAGTTATCAGACATAGAATGATAAGGTTGTATGTCAAAAGGGAAACAGCCCAGAACAAGAGTTAAGGTTCCAAAATTATTAGTTAAGTGAAATTAAGAAAGTTTTTATTAAAGTCGACAAGGAGATAGGCTTAGAAGCAGCCAATTTTTGAAGATTTCGTAACAGAGCGCTTGTTAAGTTTTAAAAGCATCGAAAATTTAACGGATCTAAACAATATACCGACACCTTGTCCATATTTTACACTATATATTATTGTAATTTTGTGGGGTAGCAGAACGTTGAATGAAATTAAGATATTTCTTCTGTGAAGAAATATATAACAAACAATTCAAGTGAGAATGGTGACATGAGTAACGAATAAGAAGGATACGAAGAGAAAGGCAATAAGGTAAAAACTTGTCACCGGCCTTTTCAAATCCTCCGCCTAAAGCTTATGGATGGGTAATCCCCTTAAAGTAACGGCCTCTAAGTTCTAAATCTAAAGGTTTAAACGATGAGAAAATCTTTTTTACTAAATGACAACATTTACAAGTGATAAGTGTGCTGGAAAAAATAGTAATATATCTTATTGCGCTTCGGCAACGAAGTCGCTATTAAGATGAAAAAATAACCGTACCTAGAAACTAAAACAAGTAAGCTAGTAGAGAATACGAAGGCGTAAATGAGCTAACAATCATAAAGGAACTCGGCAAACTAACTACCGTAACTTCGGGATAAGGAGAGCTCATTAGTCCTGATTAATATCGGGTAAAAAGGAAGAAGCATAAAATAGTGTTGTACGACTGTTTAATTAAAACACAGCACTTTGCTAAAAGATTAAAAATCGAAGTATTGAGTGTGATGTCTGCCCGATGCCGGCTGGTTAACGAATTTAACTAAATTCTCAAAAAGTTTGGTGTTGAAGGAACCCCCGGTTAATGGCGGCCTTAACGTGAGGGTCCTAAGGTAGCGAAATGCCTTGGCCGTTAAATGCGGTCTTGCATGAATGATGTAACGATACAACAGCTGTCTCTATGATTGACTCAGTGAAATTGGAATAACTGTGCAGATACAGTTTACCTCTAGTTAGACGAGAAGACCCTATGCAGCTTTACTGTTACTAATTATAGGGTATGATGGATTAATTTTCAGATTATAAGGTACATTGATTCAATAAAAATGAAAATCCTTTATTTTTACTTCATACTTCAGAAGTAATTTTTTGGCTCCTCCCTGTGTAAGCAACGTGGTGTATGCCGTGCTGTGTAAGCAACGTTGCGTATGCCGTGCTGTGTATGCAACGTGGCGTATGCCGTGCTGCCCAAACTAGAGGAAAGAAAGAATTAACCGAATCTGACTTAAAAGTGGCCTTAGGTAAGGAATATATTGTTAGGAGACAGTTTATGTGGGGCACAGGCCCCTTAAAGAGTAAAAGGGAGTGTCTAAAAATTATTTGTTATAGGCGGAGCCGCGCGGAGCTGCGCGAGTTCAGTTCGGCTATAACGTTGTTTGTGATTTTATGTAGTTTTACTATATTTAATCTTATAAAATTCTCTTTATCTACCCTGGTTGTAGATAGGGATGGATATTTAGGTACGATTTTCACTATAGTGGGAGTAGCGGTAGAAAAAAAATAGTATGAAATTTTTCTACTATTTTTGAGTTATTAAGAGGTGGCTGCGGCTGCGAAGCCGCCAAGCTTCTTTTAATAAAAATGATAAATACCTGAAAAGCTCAACGGCTTATTCGTGCCTTACTGTTTGATTAACAACAAATCTTACAGTTGCGTAAGCAGGGCATAGGATCACAAGATGCAAAAAGGAAAGATCTTGGATTATTGGAAAAGCTACGCTAGGGATGTTTGTCCTTCAATATTTTTAGGGCTGCGTACGAAGTACGAAGTACGAAGTACGAAGTCTTCGTAGCCAGAAATTATTGATAATATATTGGGTTAATTTCAAGAATTACTTATTTAAGTAGATTTGAAGCGAAATTTATCTTGGCATAATTATTTAAGATAAAATCGTTCAACGACTATAAGGTGAGTTATGCTAACAATAATCCTTTTTAACACCCAACATTTTTATTACCATACACTTATAAAAAAAAGATAAAAAGAGAATCAAATTTATTTTTATGAAAGCAAAAGCTCTAAATACAAACGCTAAAATTTTTCGTACTAATTTAAACAATAAGTTTAAATTAACACCATTTAATTCTAGATTAAATGATACAGGTAGAGTTAAATATTTACCTCCTGTTTCTAAAGAATGAAAAAGCACTATTTATTCATATTATAAAAAAAATATGCAAAATATGCCTATAGATAATATAAATGCAAATAAAGTAATACAAAGTTACTTTAATTTACATTTTGCTGATCATAAATTCATAGGATCAAAATTCATATCTCCTAGAAAAAGAACTTTATTATTAAAAAAAATCTATGTAAGTAAAATGGAAACAAAACATACAAATTCTAAAGCTATAATAACTTTATACACTGTCAATATAGGGAAAAATCTTATATATAATGAATATAAAAAATTAGCTCAATCTTGAGAAGATAAAGTTTTAAATTCATTTAAAGATGGATTTGTGCTTCGCCTGAAAAAAATACAAAGTGTGAGCAGTGTGAGCAGTGTGAGCACAAGCTTATTAACTAATACAAATAGTATTGCTTTAGTTAAAAACCAAGATCAAAAACAAATTCTTTTTTCTAAATATAAATTTTTAACTGAGTCTTTACAATGTTTTAATTTATATTTAAAATTATACTTAAGTAGACAAGTTAAAAAATCTTGTTTTGATCAATTCGATTTATTAAGACAATACCAATTAAATTATTATTTAAATAAATACAAATTTGAAAGAAATATTTATTTATATAAATTAAGTAATATGTTATCTAGAATATTTAATAAAACTATTGAATTTAATATAATAAATTTAAAATCTTTGGTTTTTAATCCGGAGATTTTTACTCAAGTTTTATCTTTAAAATTAAGAAAACCTAAATCTCAGGTTATAACAGTAATGGATAGTTTATTAAAAGTAGCTAGATTACCTGAAATAAATAGAATTCAGGAAAAAACTAGTATTATGAAGTCTAAAGATTCAACTTTATTAGAAAATAGTTATCCTAATTTAAGTTTAGTTTCTATACTAAGCGCGGCGGCGAAGGCGCAGCCGCACAAAAAATATAGATATTCTTGTTTTTTAAATTCATTATTAGAGAATCTAGAAGAAAAAAATTCGAAATTGCAAGGTAGCAATATTTCAAATAAAATATTTAATTCTATTAACTATAAAAATTTAGGAGGTATAAGATTAGAAGTTAAAGGAAGATTAACAAGACGGAATAGAGCGGATAGATCTCAATTTAAAATTAAATGAAAAGGAGGATTAAAGAATATAGATTCTTCTTATAAAAAATTATCTACAGTAACTTACAGAGGTTATTTTAAACCTAATGTAATTTATTCATTATCTACATCCAAACGTCGTGTAGGATCTTTCGCTGTAAAAGGTTGAGTAAGTGGTAAATAATTCTATTTAGTAGTCTAACTAAGACTCATAATACTAAATAAGTTATGGTAAAAATAAAAATGAAGACATAGTCTGAACCATTTTGTGAAAAATGGAAATAAAATTTATTATGATAACATGTAGAACAGGCTAATTTGCGCAAGAGTGTACAAAATGAGTGCGCGGTTTGGCACCTCGATGTCGGCTTAACTTATCCTCATGGATGCAGAAACTATGTAGGGTACGACTGTTCGTCGATTAAAAAGTTACATGAGCTGGGTTAAATACGTCGTGAGACAGTATGGTTTCTATCTTCTAGAGGGAATTTGAATAAAATAAGGATTAACCTTTGTACGAAAGGAACAGGAAAAACTTAACTCAAAAGGCTAGGTTATATTAATTGTTAACCTCTGGTTTACCTGTTGTTTATAAGCCCAATATTAATTTATTATAAAAATTTGTATTTTTATAAGGGATGTTACTTTCACTTAAGTAAATATATATTATAGGCACGGCAGGAAAGCTAAGTTAGTTAAAGATAAGTGCTGAAAGCATATAGGCACGAAGCTTACCTTAAGATATTTCTAATTCACGTAATATACTATTACGGCATAATATTATTATTATTGCAATAGGCTTTGTTTGTAATGATCTAGAGATCTTTAGATACAAAGTACTAATTTTAAAGTAACTATTTATTAATATATCTTACATTTTATTCATTTTGTTAGTTACTGGCGAGCTTCAGGATAGTGAAGCCCGGCTGGCTTCGTATTGTTCGACTACGTCGCGCAAGCTCGACTACGTCGGCAACTAACACTAAAGGTGTGTGAAAATTTACACAAATGAAAGCCTGGTTAGCATAAAAGTAATGCAATTGTTTTGTAATCAATAGACGCAAGCGCGATACTTGCACTGGGCTTACCATGAGGATTAGTAGTCAAGTGGTAAAGACATAGCTCTTTCAATGCTACATACGCGGGTTCAAACCCCGCCTAGTCTAAGCGGATTGATGTAATAGTAACATTTTTGACTCATGATCAAAATATAAAGGTGCGAATCCTTTATCCGTATAATAGAGGCTATAGCTTAATTGGTAAAGTATACTGCTCATGACAGTAATCATAAGTGTTCAACTCACTTTAGCCTTATTCATTGTGGAATATGGCTTCGATCCCTGCTACGCGCTACGCACTACGCAGGGCTAGCCAAGCTTTAAATCCGAGTGCTGGAATAGGTAGACAGGGTATTCTTAAACAATACTGATGAAATTTCGTAAACGTTCAAGTCGTTTTTCGGATAATAATGAATAAAGGGGATATAGTTTAATTGGTAAGACTTTGATTTTGCATATCAACATTTCAGGTTCGATTCCTGATGTCTCCACTATAGTAAAGCTCGTGAAGCTCAATTGGTAGAGCAAAATATTGAAGCTATTTTGGTTATAAGTTCAAGTCTTATCTCGAGCATTAAAAAAGGTGAAGATAAATAAGTAAACATTTCGGCTGCGGCTTCGCAGCCGCATTAAAAAAAGGTGATGATGGAATTGGTAGACATTAACAGTTTAGGTCTGTTTGATATTTATTTATCGTACCCGTTCAAGTCGGGTTCACCTTATAAAATTATGTTGTAGACTAATAGGTAAGTCATAAATTTTTGGTATTTACAATTGAGTGTTCGAATCACTCCAACATAAGGTGGATATAGTTCAATTGGTAGATCGACTGTTTGTGGCACAGTATGTTCCCTGTTCGAACCAGGGTATTCACCCCACCCGGATAGTTTAATTGGTTAAAACTTTAATTTCATGCATTAAAAATGGGAATTCGATTTTCCCTCCTGGTTATAAAAATTTAATATGATAATAACTTCGATACTATTTATATTACTATCCAACGCCGTCACAATAAGACGAGATATTTCAATACTTTTTAATAGAGTAGCTATTTTAGCTTTAGTTTATTGTATTTTACAAGATACTATGAGCTTATCTTTAGTAAGTAATGGAATTGGGTTACATGGAGGTTTACTCCATATAACTAATATTACACAAATTTTCCATATTTTTATATATTTTATAAGTATATTAATTATACAATTAACAAGTTTTCATCCTAGAAAAGTATGAGTTCCAGAATACTCTTCTTTAAATCAATTATTGTTTAATAAATTTATTTATTATAGAACCAAAATTATTAATAAAATGGGAGAACATTTAAAAATAATAGAATACCCTTTAATTTTATTATTTATTATTCTAGGTGCGGTTTTCTTAATATCAACTAATGATTTAGTATCTATATTCCTTTCAATAGAATTACAAAGTTATGGTTTATATATATTAAGTACAATCTATAGAAATTCTGAATTATCTACTACTGGAGGTTTAATTTATTTCCTATTAGGTGGATTAAGTTCATGTTTTATCTTATTAGGTACAGCTTTATTATATGCAAATTCAGGTACTACTAATTTAGACAGTTTATACGTTATTAATAGTATAAGTGATTTTAGTGACATAACTTACTGATATCAACCATATTATATAAACTTTTCTTTATTAGTTTTTAGTATTGGGTTCTTATTTAAAATAAGTGCAGCTCCTTTCCATTTCTGATCTCCTGATGTTTATGACGCTATACCTACTATAGTTACAACATTTGTAGCTTTAGTTGCTAAAATATCTATATTAATATTTTTATTAGAATTAGTTTATTATACAAGTAATAACTTTTATTCATCCGGAGGCTCCGGAGGAGGACAAGATGTAAATTGAACTTTTGGTTTAATAATAAGTTCATTATTTTCATTAATTATAGGTACAGTTGTAGGTTTAACACAATTTAGAATAAAAAGATTATTTGCTTATAGTACTATATCTCACGTTGGTTATATGTTATTAGCTTTAGGTATATCAAGTATAGAATCTACTCAAGCTTTTATATTTTATTTAACACAATATACTATAAGTAATTTAAATGCCTTTATTATAATAATAGCTATAGGATTTTCTTTCTATCGTTATGTAACTACTAATAAAGAACATCAAGAACTATTAGATAAAAATAATTCTCCAGTACAATTAATTAATCAATTAAGAGGATATTTTTATATAAATCCTTTATTAGCTATAAGTTTTACTATTACAATATTCTCTTTTATGGGTATACCACCCATGGTAGGATTCTTTGGAAAACAAATGGTATTAAGCGCAGCTTTAGATAAAGGATATATATTTATAACATTAATTGCTATTTTAACTAGTGTTGTAGGTGGAGTATATTATTTAACTATTGTAAAAGAAATTTTCTTCTACAAACCAGAGTATAAAGTTAATCCTTTATTGGAAAATTTAACTTTACACGGTAATGTTTACGATAAATCTAATAATTTTATTAAATCTTTAGAATTTAAACATAATAACATAGTTATAGCTAGTCCTATAGCTTTGGTTATTTCTGTTATTACTTTAGTAATATTATTATTTGTATTTATAAATAATGAATGATTAAGCATGGGTACCATATTGGTGCAAATTTTATTTAATTTTTAATGAGTAGCATGACATTTTTTTTCATATTTTTCTATCTTAACTTTTTTTTAGCTCCACATAAGCCTTACCAAGAAAAATATAGTATATTTGAATGTGGTTTTCATAGTTTCTTAGGTCAAAATAGAACTCAATTTGGTATAAAATTCTTTATTTTTGCTTTAGTTTTTTTACTATTAGATTTAGAAATTTTAATTTTATATCCTTATGCTGTTAGTCTATACGATAATGGTCAGTACGGATTAGCAACTGTAATGGCATTTATTATTATTATTAGTATAGGGTTTGTATTCGAATTAGGTAAAAATACCTTAAAAATAGATAGTAGACAATCAGTTGTTGATTGTTATAAATCGACTCGATTTCAACACACGTTTTGTCAAAACTAATTTTAACCCCATATATAATATGATGACATATTCATTTGGTTTATTGAGTTACTACTTTGCTGATCAATATGGAAAACAATTTCTAATTGATATACAGCAATTTCTAACTCAAAATGAAAATTGAATACAAAATATCCAGCAATTTCTAATTCAAAATGGAGGAAATGAAATTTGAATTCAAGGATTTAGCTGGTCTTTATACTTGTTTATATTTTCTATTTATTATAGATATAATCACCCCAAATTTTCAATTTTAGCCTTTGTAATTTCAATAGTTAAACAAATTCTGCTTCTATTTATAGTAACATTCAGTATATATATGATAAATACTCAAGATTTTTTAACTATACAAGATAATAAATCTTTACAATACCTCTGTGCATTCATTGGCTTTATACTTATATTTTTTGTTTATGTAAAAAAAATTAAAAAATATGGTATAAAAAAGACTTTGTTTAATAGTTTATTATTAATATCTTCATTTTATCTTCTTCGTTTCAATTTAATATATTCTACACCCCTTATATTACCTTTAACTTTCCATCAATTAGCTCTTAATGTACTAACTAGTAGATTAAATTTAATAGTATATATTACTGAGGATATTTTAAATTTAAAAATTTGATCTTCTGTTCAATCTATTTTAGACGCAATCTCGGATAGTTATAAAAAAATTAAAACCTATTTTTATAGTAATAATGTATTTTGAGACCTTGTTTATGCTGCAATTCCATTAAGTACCGTGGACGCACAGGAACCGGATCTTGATATATTAGGACAAGAAGAGAGTATAAAGCGAGAGGCAGCATCTACATTTAATTTAAACAATGAAAAAACATATCAATTATATAATATAGACTTGAATATTCAAGAGCTTATTCATTTAAAGCACCTAACATATGTAAAAGAAAATCTAGATCTATTTCTTTTCGTATCTCCAAGAGGTCAAGGACAAGAACTTATTCCTGTAAAATTACGTTCTGTTATATTTGATTTATCAAAAATAAACCCTAATGTCGTAGTTCTACCTGGTATTAAACTATTTGACTCTTCAGTACAGATACCTTTGTTTAAACTTATTACGGAAAATGACAATATTGGAATAGAAAATTCTCAATGGAAATTTGTAGTAGTTATTAATCAATCTACTAGTTTACCAAGTATTTCAGGGGAAATACCTCATCTATCATCATCTAGAGATATTTTTGTTCTAGAAAAGTATTATGAATCTCCTTATCAAAATGATTGAAAAAAAAATAATCGAATTCACGTGAGATACCAGCTAAATAATTATAATCTATATGAAGCTTATAGACTTGATATGAGACATCGTCATAATATAGGGAAATTTGTTATCAAACAGGGTCTATATAGAAAAAATCCGATAGTATTAGATCTAACTATGAAAGGTAAACCTTGTCTAGTAACGGATATAAGCTACTCTCACCGTCACAGTTTTTATCACGATCATTATTTAAGAGTTAAACAATGACATAGACTGTATCTATTAGCTCAATATAATAACTGTGAAATTAGCAGGACTGATTATGAGCAAAAACTAATAGCTTTAAACGCATGAAATGGGATAAATGATCCAATATTTAATGAAAAGCTATCACAATCTCGTTTCATAGGTGTTATACCATCAGGGACAACTACAGCTCAAGCCAATGCAATAATAGCAAGTTGAAGATTTTAATCTTCAATATACTATTATTCTTAATATATGAGTATAGTAGTAAAAGTATAGCCTATAAGCAGGTTAATATCGTAAAGATACTAAATTATTAGATTTAGCTGTCTTTAGTAGCTTAAATTCTTCCTGTCTCACCGCGGTTTTACTAGGAAGTCGCGGCGGTTTTACCGCCCTAAGCTGCTAAATTGGCTGAAGCTGCCTGCTGCCTGCTGGCTACGAAGTCTTCGTACTTCGTAGTCAGCCTGCGGTCCTAGAGGGGCTTCTGTCCCGACGTAGTCGGTACAACAGTGAATAAATTTACTTTATACAAATTCATGGTTTAGCCTAAGTAAAAAAAAAATTACCAAAAGATGAGTAATATAGTCTTTTGCCTTTACAATAGCTCCATATACAAATATCTTTTTAATACATAATACATGATACAAGTTGCCAAAATAATAGGAACAGGTTTAGCTACAACAGGGTTAATAGGAGCTGGAGTAGGAATAGGTGTAGTTTTCGGTGCTTTAATCTTAGGTGTAGCAAGAAATCCTTCAATGAGAGGTCAATTATTCTCATATGCTATATTAGGATTTGCTTTCTCTGAAGCTACAGGTTTATTCGCTTTAATGATGGCTTTCTTATTACTTTATGTAGCATAATCTAACTTTACAGGGTAAAACCCATAAAATTTGAATTCCTTTATGAATAATATAGGAAAAGTACGTAAACTTCTATTTAAAATATGAATTTATTTCTAAAAAGCTTAGTTTATCACTTAGACGCCCCACACGCGTGAGGGATTTATTTTCAAGATAGTGCTACTCCTCAAATGGAGGGACTGGTAGAATTACATGATAATATTATGTACTATTTAGTATTAATATTATTTGCGGTAGGTTGAGTATTATTTTCTATAATAAGATACTTTGTAGAAACTAAATCGCCTATTTCTCACAAATATTTAAATCACGGTACTTTAATCGAATTAATATGAACTATAACACCTGCTATTATATTAATATTAATCGCCTTTCCTTCATTCAAATTATTATATTTAATGGATGAAGTTAATGACCCTTCTATGACTATTTCAGTTGAAGGTCACCAATGATATTGAAGTTACCAATACCCAGATTTCTTAGATTCTAGTGACGAATTTATAGAATTTGATTCATATATTGTGCCAGAATCTGACTTAGAAGAAGGTGCTTTAAGAATGTTAGAAGTTGATAACAGAGTAATTGTTCCTGAAGAAACACATATTAGATTTGTTATAACTTCTGGAGACGTTATACATTCTTATGCTGCTCCAGCTTTAGGTATAAAATGTGATGCTTACCCTGGTAGATTAAATCAAGTTTCTGCATTCATTAACAGACCCGGAGTGTTCTATGGACAATGTTCTGAAATTTGTGGAATATTACATTCTTCTATGCCAATCGTAATAGAATCAGTTAGCTTAGAAAATTTCTTATCTTGACTTTTATCACAGTAATTTAAGTTATAATCATTATAACTTTATCCTATACTATTGTAGCCTACTGGATGTAATAGTGGTGATAAGGGTGGCTTCGCCGTGTATTGAAATAGAACAAGAT